>NC_134358.1:11566910-11866838 GCF_048569485.1 Anomaloglossus baeobatrachus | reverse complement strand
CGTCAGATACAGGTTCCGCACTAATACACACCGGAGCGTCAGATACTGCCCCGCAATAATAGACACGGGAGCGTCAGATACTGCCCGGCACTAATAAACACGGGAGCGTCATATACTGCCCGGCACTAATACACACCGGAGCGTCAGATACTGCCCGGCACTAATACACACCGGAGCGTCAGATACTGCCCGCACTAATACACACCGGAGCGTCAGATACAGGTTCCGCACTAATACACACGGGAGCGTCAGATACTGCCCCGCACTAATACACACCGGAGCGTCAGATACAGGTTCCACACTAATACACACCGGAGCGTCAGATACTGCCCCGCAATAATAGACACGGGAGCGTCAGATACTGCCCGGCACTAATAAACACGGGAGCGTCAGATACTGCCCGGCACTAATACACACGGGAGCGTCATATACTGCCCCGCATTAATACACACCGGAGCGTCAGATACAGGTTCCGCACTAATACACACGGGAGCGTCAGATACTGCCCCGCATTAATACACACCGGAGCGTCAGATACAGGTTCCGCACTAATACACACGGGAGCGTCAGATACTGCCCCGCACTAATACACACCGGAGCGTCAGATACAGGTTCCACACTAATACACGGGAGCGTCAGATACTGCCCCGCACTAATACACACCGGAGCGTCAGATACTGCCCCCCACTAATACACACCGGAGCGTCAGATACTGCCCCGCACTAATACACACGGGAGCGTCAGATACTGCCCCCCACTAATACACACGGGAGCGTCAGATACTGCCCGGCACTAATAAACACGGGAGCGTCAGATACTGCCCGGCACTAATACACACGGGAACGTCAGATACTGCCCGGCACTAATACACACCGGAGCGTCAGATACTGCCCGGCACTAATATACACGGGAGCGTCGGATACAGGTCCCGCACTAATACACACGGGAGCGTCAGATACTGCCCTGCACTAATACACACCGGAGCGTCAGATACTGCCCGGCACTAATACACACGGGAGAGTCGGATACAGGTCCCGCACTAATACACACGGGAGCGTCGGATACAGGCCCCGCACTAATACTTACGCGAGCGTCAGATAGTTCCCTTCACTAATACACACCGGAGCGTCAGATACTGCCCGGCACTAATATACATCGGAGCGTCAGATACTGCCCGGCACTAATACACACGAGAGCGTCGGATACAGGCCCCGCACTAATACACACGGGACCGTCAGATACTACCCCACACTAATACACACGGGAGCGTCAGATACTGCCCCGCACTAATACACACGGGAGCGTCAGATACTGCCCCGCACTAATGCACACGGGAGCGTCAGATACTGCCCCGCACTAATACACACGGGAGCGTCAGATACTGCCCCGCATTAATACACACGGGAGCGTCAGATACTGTCCGGCACTAATACACACGGGAGCGTCAGATACTGCCCGGCACGAATACACACGGGAGCGTCAGATACTGCCCCGAACTAATACACACCGGAGCGTCAGATACTGCCCCGCACTAATACACACGGGAGCGTCAGATACTGCCCCGCACTAATACACACGGGAGCGTCAGATACTGCCCCGAACTAATACACACCGGAGCGTCAGATACTGCCCTGCACTAATACACACGGGAGCGTCAGATACTGCCCGGCACTAATACTTACGGGAGTGTCAGATACTGCCCGGCACTAATATACACGGGAGCGTCAGATACTGCCCTGCACTAATACACACGGGAGCGTCGGATACTGCCCCGCACTAATACACACGGGAGCGTCAGATACTGCCCCGCACTAATACACTCGGGAGCGTCAGATACTGCCCCGCACTAATACACACGGGAGTGTCAGATACTGCCCGGCACTAATATACACGGGAGCGTCAGATACTGCCCTGCACTAATACACACCGGAGCGTCAGATACTGCCCCGCACTAATACACACGGGAGTGTCAGATACTGCCCCGCACTAATACACACGGGAGTGTCAGATACTGCCCCGCACTAATACACACGGGAGTGTCAGATACTGCCTCGCACTAATACACTCGGGAGTGTCAGATACTGCCCTGCACTAATACACACGGGAGCGTCAGATACTGCCCCGCACTAATACACCTGGGAGCGTCAGATACTGCCCGGCACTAATACACACGGGAGCGTCAGATACGTACCCCGCAGTAATACACACCGGAGCGTCCGATACTGCCCTGCACTAATACACACGGGAGCGTCAGATACTGCCCGGCACTAATACAAACCGGAGCGTCAGATACTGCCCGGCACTAATACACACGGGAGCGTCAGATACAGGTCCCACACTAATACACACGTGAACGTCAGATACAGGCCCCGCACTAATACTTACGGGAGCGTCGGATACAGGCCCCGCACTAATACACACGTGAACATTGGATACAGGCCCCGCACTAATACACACTAGAGCGTCAGATACAGGTTCCGCACTAATACACACGGGAGCGTCAGATACTGCCCCGAACTAATACACACCGGAGCGTCAGATACTGCCCCGCACTAATACACACGGGAGCGTCAGATACTGCCCCGCACTAATACACACGGGAGCGTCAGATACTGCCCCGAACTAATACACACCGGAGCGTCAGATACTGCCCTGCACTAATACACACGGGAGCGTCAGATACTGCCCGGCACTAATACTTACGGGAGTGTCAGATACTGCCCGGCACTAATATACACGGGAGCGTCAGATACTGCCCTGCACTAATACACACGGGAGCGTCGGATACTGCCCCGCACTAATACACACGGGAGCGTCAGATACTGCCCCGCACTAATACACTCGGGAGCGTCAGATACTGCCCCGCACTAATACACACGGGAGTGTCAGATACTGCCCGGCACTAATATACACGGGAGCGTCAGATACTGCCCTGCACTAATACACACCGGAGCGTCAGATACTGCCCCGCACTAATACACACGGGAGTGTCAGATACTGCCCCGCACTAATACACACGGGAGTGTCAGATACTGCCCCGCACTAATACACACGGGAGTGTCAGATACTGCCTCGCACTAATACACTCGGGAGTGTCAGATACTGCCCTGCACTAATACACACGGGAGCGTCAGATACTGCCCCGCACTAATACACCTGGGAGCGTCAGATACTGCCCGGCACTAATACACACGGGAGCGTCAGATACGTACCCCGCAGTAATACACACCGGAGCGTCCGATACTGCCCTGCACTAATACACACGGGAGCGTCAGATACTGCCCGGCACTAATACAAACCGGAGCGTCAGATACTGCCCGGCACTAATACACACGGGAGCGTCAGATACAGGTCCCACACTAATACACACGTGAACGTCAGATACAGGCCCCGCACTAATACTTACGGGAGCGTCGGATACAGGCCCCGCACTAATACACACGTGAACATTGGATACAGGCCCCGCACTAATACACACTAGAGCGTCAGATACAGGTTCCGCACTAATACACACGGGAGCGTCAGATACAGGTTCCGCACTAATACACACCGGAGTGTCAGATACAGGCCCCGCACTAATACACACCGGAGCGTCAGATACAGTTTCCGCACTAATACACACGGGAGCATCAGATACTGCCCCGCACTAATACACATCGGAGCGTCAGATACAGGCCCCGCACTAATACACACCGGAGCGTCAGATACAGGTTCCGCACTAATACACACGGGAGCGTCAGATACTGCCCCGCACTAATACACATCGGAGCGTCAGATACAGGTCCTGCACTAATACACGGGAGCGTCAGATACTGCCCCGCACTAATACACACCGGAGCGTCATATATAGGTTCCGCACTAATACACACGGGAGCGTCAGATACATGACTGATGGACTAGTGAATTGCGCTCCTGGTAATCTAATAAATAAGACACCACACACTGCGTGACATGGATTAAAATTTTGGCCACAGCAGCCCTTTATTTTAATAAGAAAAAACATCAATAAGAAAAAACAAGATTATCGGCCCAGAGATGTGGTTGTTATAAATCCCAGCCCCATATCCCCCTCCGCCGTGTACACCTAGCTCAAGGGGGAATCTGGGTATACCCCTTGATCATTTTCCTTGTGTCCGCTGAGCTCCTCCCCAGGGACCCATCTATTCCACTGTCCACTGAGCTCCTCCCCAGGGACCCATATTCCACTGTCCGCTGAGCTCTGGCCCAGGGACCCCATTAAAAACATAATTCTCCAACCAACAAAGAGGGGGTTTAAACAACCACATCCCGCCGCCGCCAAATGCTGCTGTAACATACAATATTAAAATGTTAATACAATATTAATATGTTGATATGACATTGTCAATTTGGATACATTACTGATAACAATTGATACAATACGATACAATACTAATAATGTTGATAAAATACCGATGATGTTGAATACCAATAACATTGTTAGAATATTGACAGTGTTGCAAAGTCCTGATATTGATACATTTCCCTTTATTATAGGGAGGGTGGGTGGGACAACTGCTTGTTCAGTCTTTAAGTCCAGGACAAAGGAATGACACCTTAACATGGGACCTATTTCTTATATGGCCCCTGCCCCCATCTCTCCTCCTGCTCGCCCACCACCACATTCCTTAGGTAAAAACCCCCATCCCTTACTCCTTAACCCTTTCCTGGATCTATCACTGCCTCAGTCATGTACGTTACGTCTATCTGCCTTCACTCTGCTTGACTGATGGACTAGTGAATTGCGCTCCTGGTAATCTAATAAATAAGACACCACACACTGCGTGACATGGATTAAAATTTTGGCCACAGCAGCCCTTTATTTTAATAAGAAAAAACATCAATAAGAAAAAACAAGATTATCGGCCCAGAGATGTGGTTGTTATAAATCCCAGCCCCATATCCCCCTCCGCCGTGTACACCTAGCTCAAGGGGGAATCTGGGTATACCCCTTGATCATTTTCCTTGTGTCCGCTGAGCTCCTCCCCAGGGACCCATCTATTCCACTGTCCACTGAGCTCCTCCCCAGGGACCCATATTCCACTGTCCGCTGAGCTCTGGCCCAGGGACCCCATTAAAAACATAATTCTCCAACCAACAAAGAGGGGGTTTAAACAACCACATCCCGCCAAGACTCGCTCTTGTGACACCTTACAAGAGTGAGTTCCTCCACAACTTAATGGCTCGTTCTACTCCTTCTTGTATTCCCAACATCCATATATCAATGCCAATGTCATTAAGATGTACCTTATCATCTCTCCAAAAATGTTCCTTTGTATTTTCCAGCATCTGGTGACGTATGGCCACCCCTCCGTTTTCCAACACAAATTTTGTTATTTTTTTATTAACCTTTATCCTTGTATTATTGATGCGAGCCACTGATCGCGCTGTTCTCCACATTTGTCTAGCTACTATATCCGACCAGACCACCACTGTTTCTGGGTAAGACCTCCATAAATTCAACATATCAAGCTTTATGTTCCTAACTAAATGTCTTGATGTTCTTATTGCTAAATCATTACCACCTAAATGGATAAGTAAGACGTCCGGGGGGCGGTAGAACTCCACATGATACTGGATTTCTTTTAACAGCTGATGCCACTGCATTCCCCTCTTTCCTATCCATGTCACCCGTGCCAAGGAACTGGGCAACCCCAACTGTTTGCCATTAGGCCTGACTGCTGCACGTAAGGCCCCCCAAAAAACAAATGAATGTCCCATGATCCAAACCAGGCATTGCTGTTCAGCTAAAACAAAAAACAAAAACACAATTATCACACAATTGTCTAAATGAAGACACAACTACTATAAGATTACCACAATGTACACATATATATACATGTACGCCATTTATAATAAATGTAATCGAATGTAACTCTTAAATCTGCTCGATTCCCATCTCCCGATTTTTTTAACTATGTCAGGCTCTAAGCCCCATCTAGCAGCTTCTGTGGCTGCTCCTATCCTAAATGAGTGTGAAGTGAATGCATTTGGAGACTCTCCCAATATTGTCAGGCATTTTTTAAGAACTGCTGTGAATTGAAATTGTGACAATGACTTACAATCCTCATGAATTAGTAATGAACCTTGGATATTTGGCCTTCTTGAGACATAGTTTCTAAAACAGATGACCGGGCAGGCCCTGGACCCGCTTAAAGGAAACAATGTGATCCATTTTCCTCTACCCTGTTGATCAGTTTTTGACTTTGCCAGAAAACATTCTAATCTGTCTGTGTACTGATGCACGTCCTCGTCTTGTAGACCCCCACTTCTGGTGGAGCTACTCGCCACCAACTCGCTGATTCTAAAAGCTCCAAAAAAGGCCAGTGTGAATGCACAACTAAAGAGTAACACTTCAAACGGACTGCTCCAGACTCGGCCTCGTACACTCAGCATCTGCTGCAATAACTGGAAAGAAATCGGACGCCGTTTATCTCTGGTCTTCTTACAACTTTTCCTGTAACCCTTTAGGGCCTGCTTAACTAAAAAATGCTTTGTGTAATCAGTGAAGTCGTGCAACTTAAACCAAAAAGCTAATCCAGACATTTTACTATCAATACTGGACAATGAAGTACCGTCCACAAAGGCCCTGCTAATGTAAAATAACAACAAGGAAACATTGTCATGTAACCTGGCATCATGTGCCACTAGAGCACACAAGTTTTCCCATTCCCTCCATGCTGACTGGTACCTCTGCCATGTGCTTACACCCACAGACCGTTCTATCAGAGCGTATGCGGTGTCACTGGCAGTGACCACAGAAAATCCGGACACTTCTTGCCTTGTACCTCTGCCATCGGGGCTAACGAACGGAATCTGTCCCACTGAAAACGAGACAGAGCATCAGCCACAGAATTGCAAACACCGGGGACATGCACAGCTGTAATCTGACAATTTGACTTTAAACAGCGCAGCACTAGATGACGCAGCAACGTAACAACAGGCAGGGAAGACGCTGATTGTTTGTTGATGACTTCTACAACTCCCAAGTTATCACAATGAAATCTCACTTTTCGGTTTTGGAAAATATTGTACCAAATTTCACAAGCAACCACTATGGGGAACAATTCAAGGAGTACTAAGTTTCGTGTTAACCCATTGTTTCTCCAACTCTCTGGCCACCTATCTGCACACCACTGTCCCGAACAATATGCACCAAAACCAGTTGACCCCGCTGCATCAGTGTGGATGTCTAGATCAAAATTTGAAACCGGTGGTCTGATCCACAATGACCTCCCATTAAACTCTATTAAGAACTGTTCCCATACCGCCAGATCGTCCTTTAATGTTCTAGCCAGCCGCACAAAGTGATGTGGAAAGGTTATGCCTGAGGTAGCTGCAGCTAGGCGCCTACAAAAAACTCTACCCATTGGAATAATGCGACACGCAAAGTTCATTTTCCCTAACAGCGATTGTAGATCCTTTAATCTGATCTTACGGTGAGATCTAGCTTCTCTGACTGCCTCCAGCAGATCACTGACCTTGTCATCCGGTAATCTGCACTCCATTGCTTCACTGTCAATCAAAATTCCTAAAAACTTGATAAGTGTAGACGGGCCTTCTGTTTTATCTGATGCTAACGGTACTCCAAAACACTTAAAAACCGACTGAATCGCTGCCAATAATGAAGCACAAACAAATGACTTTGGTGGACCAATACATAGGAAATCATCTAGATAATGCAGGACAGAACGCACGCCGGCTTCCTTCTTTACTACCCACTCCAAAAATGTGCTAAATGATTCAAACAAGGAGCATGAGATGGAGCAGCCCATCGGTAAACACAAGTCTACATAAAACCTTCCCTGCCACTGACAACCCAAGAGATGGAAGCTTTCTGGATGGACTGGTAGAGTCTAAAGGCAGCTTCAATGTCTGTTTTTGCCATTAAAGCTCCTCTGCCGTACTTCTGTACCCATGCAATCGCTGTATCAAATGAAGTATACGAGACTGTGCAAAGTTCCTGATCCATTCCATCATTAACTGAGCTTCCATGAGGGAAGGACAGATGATGGATCAGCCTAAACTTATTGGGTTCCTTCTTTGGGACCACCCCCAATGGAGAGACCCTTAAGTTTTCTATTGGCATTTTGGGGAATGGGCCTGCCATGCGGCCCAGGTCAATTTCTTTGTTTAGTTTTGTGGAGACAATGTGAGAATATGTATAAGCTGAAGCAAGGTTACGAGAACAGGTTAATGGGCCTGAAGTAGATGGGATCTTAAAACCTTCTGAGAAACCCTCCCCCAGCAATTGTGCTGCTTTTCTATCTGGGTACCTGCTTAGATAGCCCACCATCTCCCCGAGTCTAATTGGGGTTTCCCCCTTTTTGGTTAATCTCTGCTGTTGGGGTTTTATTTCGTGTAAAGCATTTTGATAGGCTATGGTTTCCACTACAGAAGCTGCATTCATGTTTGTACCTGCATGTGTTTCCGAATCTGCACTGGCTATCATTGAACTGCCAGCAGCAACCTTTTCTGTTTGCTGCCGACAATCCGATTGCTGATGATCTGCCGACATAGCCCTGAAAGGGCTGATTAACCCCACGTGGCGCTGTCATGAGACGCATCCATAAACTAATATCTTTGTGATCCCAACGAATCCCTTGGCGACCAGCCTTTCGTTGGCGAAACTGCTCATCATAGCGCAGCCATGCTAAACCTCCATACACACGGTGCGCCTCCCCGATAGAATTCATGTAACAAAATAAGGCAGA
The DNA here is from genome assembly GCF_048569485.1 of Anomaloglossus baeobatrachus. NCBI lineage: Eukaryota > Metazoa > Chordata > Amphibia > Anura > Aromobatidae > Anomaloglossus > Anomaloglossus baeobatrachus. The sequence goes on along the minus strand of NC_134358.1, from coordinate 11,858,106 downwards.
GCAATGTTCAGGAGTTTTTTGGCCTATTACACTTGCTAATATGGCAAAGGCATGGAACCAATTGCTAAATGTTTGGGGGATGAGACAATACCGTCTTTCTTGTTCCTCTCTTTTCCTCTCATCAAACCTTACTCTATCCAAGTTATATTTTTCTAAGGGCAATAATGAAAATATTTCCACATATTCGTCGGCCCAAATCTTCTCCCTAACCTCCTGTTTCAAATGAATTCCTAGAGGACCCTCAAAACATACATATAATTCTCCTTTTGCTGCATCAGATAATGGAACCCCTTGTGAAATTACTGCATCCTCCTGTGTCTCTGGGTCAGCACACGACTGACTTACCACCTTCGATGTCCGGCGACCATTCCCGCACCATGCAGCAATAGGAGAAGAGGTTATGGGTAAGCTAGACTGACTCAAAGCCTCCTTAACCCCGGACACTAATTGCTGTACTACTGAATTAAGATCCCATCCTACATTGCCGGGACCTGTACCCCAAACTGCGCCCACTGGATTCATTACGGGTGTTGTTACACTAGATATAGGACAAGAAAAAGTGTTCTCACCAATACCTGGCTGCGTCCTAGGTTGACCAGCCGTCCGTGACGTATTAGTTATAGTCTCTACAGCCCCTCCATTATTGAAGTGCTGCGTGCTGCTGCCCTCTAGTGGGCAGTCGTTATCTGTGTCATAGTCATTGTCTGGAATCTCTTCTGAGTCTTGTAGCTGTAGATTTCTTGCCGGACTCATATCCTGAGCCGGCCGAAGAAGTCTTTGTCTGGTTAAAGTACTTTTGCGCAGTTGTCTTTTTGGATTCCTGCCACTCCTCGTGTAATGAGAACCCGGATCCGGAAATGTTGTGTGTCCTAAGCCCATCCCCCCGTGTTGGTTTATTTCCTGGGGTAAGGCCGTATGATGTCCTCTAGAATGATACAAAGTTTGTTGAGGAAGTTCTAAGGATCCATCGTGGGCTGTGGTCACGTCAGTTGTAGCTTGTGTGGCTGCTTCTCTGGCTGGCACCTCAGTAGAGCTGGACTTTCTCCTTGCACTTCTTGGTGTCTCTCTGGTTAGATGGTCGGGCTCTTTTCTCTGTCCTTTGTTATTCTTGTACTGTAATTTCCTTCCTGGTTTGTAAGCAGGATCAGAGGCCGTGCTGCGCTTTGCTCTTTTCCTAGAGGTAACGGAAGGACTTATGATCCTATTGTGAGTCCTATTGGCCATTTCAGAAGTTAGTCTCTCAGGAGGTCTGGATCTTCTTAGAGTTTGATGTTCAGAAAGTTCAGAAGGGACAGATGCTGTATCCCGGGCATTCTTCAGCAATTCGTCTAGCTGGGCCTGAATCCATTCGGGCCTACATGTCAAAGCCGCGGCCTGAACGCTCTTCAGCAAGGCATCCATACTGCTTGTTCAGTCTTTAAGTCCAGGACAAAGGAATGACACCTTAACATGGGACCTATTTCTTATATGGCCCCTGCCCCCATCTCTCCTCCTGCTCGCCCACCACCACATTCCTTAGGTAAAAACCCCCATCCCTTACTCCTTAACCCTTTCCTGGATCTATCACTGCCTCAGTCATGTACGTTACGTCTATCTGCCTTCACTCTGCTGATTCCGCACTAATACACACCGTAGCGTCAGATACAGTTTCCGCACTAATACACACGGGAGCGTCAGATACTGCCCCGCACTAATACACACGGGAGCGTCAGATACAGGCTCCGCACTTATACTTACGGGAGCGTCGGATACAGGCCCCGCACTAATACACACGTGAACGTTGGATACAGGCCCTGCACTAATACGGGAGCGTCGGATACAGGTTCCGCACTAATACACACCGGAGCGTCAGATACAGGCCCCGCACTAATACACACCGGAGCACCAGATACAGGCCCCGCACTAATACACACCGGAGCACCAGATACAGGTTCCGCACTAATACACACGGGAGCGTCAGATACTGCCCCACACTAATACACACAGGAGCGTCAGATACAGGTTCCGCACTAATACACACGGGAGCGTCAGATACTGCCCCGCAATAATACACATCGGAGCGTCAGATACAGGTTCCACACTAATACACGGGAGCGTCAGATACAGGTTCCGCACTAATACACACGGGAGCGTCAGATACTGCCCCGCACTAATACACTCGGGAGCGTCAGATACTGCCCCCCACTAATACACACCGGAGCGTCAGATACTGCCCTGCACTAATACACACGGGAGCGTCAGATACTGCCCGGCACTAATAAACACGGGAGCGTCAGATACTGCCCCGCACTAATACACACCGGAGCGTCAGATACTGCCCCGCACTAATACACACCGGAGCGTCAGATACTGCCCCGCACTAATACACACGGGAGTGTCAGATACTGCCTCGCACTAATACACTCGGGAGTGTCAGATACTGCCCTGCACTAATACACACCACACGGGAGCGTCAGATACTGCCCCGCACTAATACACCTGGGAGCGTCAGATACTGCCCGGCACTAATACACACGGGAGCGTCAGATACTGCCCGGCACTAATACAAACCGGAGCGTCAGATACTGCCCGGCACTAATACTCACGAGAGCGTTGGATACAGGCCCTGCACTAATACACACGGGAGCGTCAGATACTACCCCGCACTAATACACATCGGAGCGTCAGATACTGCCCCGCACTAATACCCACGGGAGCGTCAGATACAGGTCCCACACTAATACACACGTGAATGTCAGATACAGGCCCCGCACTAATACTTATGGGAGCGTCGGATACAGGCCCCGCACTAATACACACGTGAACGTTGGATACAGGCCCCGCACTAATACACACGAGAGCGTCAGATACAGGTTCCGCACTAATACACACGGGAGCGTCAGATACAGGTTCCGCACTAATACACACCGGAGCGTCAGATACAGGCCCCGCACTAATACACACCGGAGCGTCAGATACAGTTTCCGCACTAATACACATGGGAGCGTCAGATACTGCCCCGCACTAATACACTCGGGAGCGTCAGATACTGCCCCCCACTAATACACACCGGAGCATCAGATACTGCCCTGCACTAATACACACGGGAGCGTCAGATACTGCCCGGCACTAATAAACACGGGAGCGTCAGATACTGCCCTGCACTAATACACACGGGAGCGTCAGATACTGCCCCGCACTAATACACACCGGAGTGTCAGATACTGCCCCGCACTAATACACTGGAGCGTCAGATACAGGTTCCGCACTAATACACACGGGAGCGTCAGATACTGCCCCGCACTAATACACACCGGAGCGTCAGATACAGGTTCCGCACTAATACACACGGGAGCGTCAGATACTGCCCCGCACTAATACACACCGGAGCGTCAGATACAGGTTCCGCACTAATACACACGGGAGCGTCAGATACTGCCCCGCACTAATACACATCGGAGCGTCAGATACAGGTTACGCACTAATACACACCGGAGTGTCAGATACAGGTTCCGCACTAATAAACACGGGAGCGTCAGATACTGCTCTGCACTAATACACACGGGAGCGTCAGATACTGCCCCGCACTAATACACACGGGAGCGTCAGATACTGCCCCGCACTAATACACACGGGAGCGTCAGATACTGCCCTGCACTAATACACACCGGAGCGTCAGATACAGGTTCCGCACTAATACACGGGAGCGTCAGATACTGCCCCGCACTAATACACATCGGAGCGTCAGATACAGGTTCCGCACTAATACACATGGGAGCGTCAGATACAGGTCCTGCACTAATACACACCGGAGCGTCAGATACTGCCCCGCACTAATACACATCGGAGCGTCAGATACAGGTTCCGCACTAATACACATGGGAGCGTCAGATACAGGTCCTGCACTAATACACACCGGAGCGTCAGATACTGCCCCGCACTAATACACACGGGAGCGTCAGATACAGGTTCCGCACTAATACACACCGGAGCGTCAGATACAGTTTCCGCACTAATACATACGGGAGCGTCAGATACTGCCCCGCACTAATACACACGGGAGCGTCAGATACAGGCTCCGCACTTATACTTACGGGAGCGTCGGATACAGGCCCCGCACTAATACACACGTGAACGTTGGATACAGGCCCCGCACTAATACACACTAGAGCGTCAGATACAGGTTCCGCACTAATACACACGGGAGCGTCAGATACAGGCTCCGCACTTATACTTACGGGAGCGTCGGATACAGGCCCCGCACTAATACACACGTGAACGTTGGATACAGGCCCTGCACTAATACTTACGGGAGCGTCGGATACAGGTTCCGCACTAATACACACCGGAGCGTCAGATACAGGCCCCGCACTAATACACACCGGAGCACCAGATACAGGTTCCGTACTAATACACACGGGAGCACCAGATACAGGCCCCGCACTAATACACACCGGAGCACCAGATACAGGCCCCGCACTAATACACACCGGAGCACCAGATACAGGTTCCGCACTAATACACACGGGAGCGTCAGATACTGCCCCGCACTAATACACACTGGAGCGTCAGATACAGGTTCCGCACTAATACACACGGGAGCGTCAGATACTGCCCCGCACTAATACACACCGGAGCGTCAGATACAGGTTCCGCACTAATACACACCGGAGCGTCAGATACTGCCCCGCAATAATACACATCGGAGCGTCAGATATAGGTTCCACACTAATACACGGGAGCATCAGATACTGCCCCGCACTAATACACACGGGAGCGTCAGACACTGCCCCGCACTAATACACACGGGAGCGTCAGATACTGCCCCGCACTAATACACTCGGGAGCGTCAGATACTGCCCCCCACTAATACACACCGGAGCGTCAGATACTGCCCGGCACTAATAAACACGGGAGCGTCAGATACTGCCCTGCACTAATACACACGGGAGCGTCAGATACTGCCCCGCACTAATACACACCGGAGCGTCAGATACTGCCCCGCACTAATACACTGGAGCGTCAGATACAGGTTCCGCACTAATACACACGGGAGCGTCAGATACTGCCCCGCACTAATACACTGGAGCGTCAGATACAGGTTCCGCACTAATACACACGGGAGCGTCAGATACTGCCCCGCACTAATACACACCGGAGCGTCAGATACAGGTTCCGCACTAATACACACCGGAGCGTCAGATACTGCCCCGCAATAATAGACACGGGAGCGTCAGATACTGCCCGGCACTAATAAACACGGGAGCGTCAGATACTGCCCTGCACTAATACACACGGGAGCGTCAGATACTGCCCGGCACTAATACACACGGGAGCGTCATATACTGCCCCGCACTAATACACACCGGAGCGTCAGATACAGGTTCCGCACTAATACACACGGGAGCGGCAGATACTGCCCCGCACTAATACACACCGGAGTGTCAAATACTGCCCCGCACTAATACACACCGGAGCGTCAGATACAGGCCCCGCACTAATACACACGGGAGCGTCAGATACTGCCCCGTAATAATAGACACGGGAGCGTCAGATACTGCCCGGCACTAATACACACGGGAGCGTCAGATACTGCCCGGCACTAATACACACGGGAGCGTCATATACTGCCCCGCACTAATACACACCGGAGCGTCAGATACAGGCCCCGCACTAATACACACCGGAGCGTCAGATACTGCCCCGCACTAATACACACCGGAGTGTCAGATACTGCCCCGCACTAATACACACGGGAGCGTCAGATACTGCCCCGCACTAATACACACGGGAGCGTCAGATACTACCCCGCACTAATACACACGGGAGCGTCAGATACTGCCCCGCACTAATACACACCGGAGCGTCAGATACTGCCCCGCACTAATACACACGGGAGCGTCAGATACTGCCCCGCACTAATACACACCGGAGCGTCAGATACAGGTTCTGCACTAATACACACGGGAGCGGCAGATACTGCCCCGCACTAAGACACACCGGAGTGTCAGATAGTGCCCCGCACTAATACACACGGGAGCGTCAGATACAGGCCCCGCACTAATACACACGGGAGCGTCAGATACTGCCCCGCACTAATACACACGGGAGCGTCAGATACTGCCCCGCACTAATACACACCGGAGCGTCAGATACAGGTTCCGCACTAATACACACGGGAGCGTCAGATACTGCCCCGCACTAATACACACGGGAGCGTCAGATACTGCCCCGCACTAATACACACCGGAGCGTCAGATACAGGTTCCGCACTAATACACACGGGAGCGGCAGATACTGCCCCGCACTAAGACACACCGGAGTGTCAGATACTGCCCCGCACTAATACACACCGGAGCGTCAGATACAGGCCCCGCACTAATACACACGGGAGCGTCAGATACTGCCCCGTAATAATAGACACGGGAGCGTCAGATACTGCCCTGCACTAATACACACGGGAGCGTCAGATACTGCCCGGCACTAATACACACGGGAGCGTCATATACTGCCCCGCACTAATACACACCGGAGCGTCAGATACAGGTTCCGCACTAATACACACGGGAGCGTCAGATACTGCCCCGCACTAATACACACGGGAGCGTCAGATACTGCCCCGCACTAATACACACCGGAGCGTCAGATACAGGTTCCGCACTAATACACACGGGAGCGTCAGATACTGCCCCGCACTAATACACACGGGAGCGTCAGATACTGCCCCGCACTAATACACACGGGAGCGTCAGATACTGCCCCGTACTAATACACACGGGAGCGTCAGATACTGCCCTGCACTAATACACACGGGAGCGTCAGATACTGCCCGGCACTAATATACATCGGAGCGTCAGATACTGCCCGGCACTAATACACACCGGAGCGTCAGATACTGCCCGGCACTAATATACATCGGAGCGTCAGATACTGCCCCGCACTAATACACACCGGAGCGTCAGATACTGCCCGGCACTAATATACATCGGAGCGTCAGATACTGCCCGGCACTAATATACATCGGAGCGTCAGATACTGCCCCGCACTAATACTTACGGGAGCGTCGGATACAGGCCCCGCACTAATACACACGGGAGCGTCAGATACTACCCCGCACTAATACACACCGGAGCGTCAGATACAGGTTCCGCACTAATACACTGGAGCGTCAGATACTGCCCCGCACTAATACACTGGAGCGTCAGATACAGGCCCCGCACTAATACACACCGGAGCGTCAGATACTGCCCCGCACTAATACACACCGGAGTGTCAGATACTGCCCCGCACTAATACACACCGGAGTGTCAGATACTGCCCCGCACTAATACACACGGGAGCGTCAGATACTACCCCGCACTAATACACACGGGAGCGTCAGATACTGCCCCGCACTAATACACACCGGAGCGTCAGATACTGCCCCGCACTAATACACACGGGAGCGTTGGATACTGCCCGGCACTAATACACACGGGAGCGTCAGATACTGCCCGGCACTAATACACACCGGAGTGTCAGATACTGCCCCGCACTAATACACACGGGAGCGTCAGATACTACCCCGCACTAATACACACGGGAGCGTCAGATACTGCCCCGCACTAATACACACCGGAGCGTCAGATACTGCCCCGCACTAATACACACGGGAGCGTCAGATACTGCCCGGCACTAATACACACGGGAGCGTCAGATACTGCCCCGCACTAATACACACCGGAGCGTCAGATACTGCCCCGCACTAATACACACGGGAGCGTCAGATACTGCCCCGCACTAATACACACGGGAGCGTTAGATACTGCCCCGCACTAATACACACCGGAGCGTCAGATACTGCCCGGCACTAATACACACCGGAGCGTCAGATACAGGTTCCGCACTAATACACTGGAGCGTCAGATACTGCCCCGCACTAATACACACGGGAGCGTCAGATACTGCCCCGCACTAATACACACCGGAGCGTCAGATACTGCCCGGCACTAATACACACCGGAGCGTCAGATACAGGTTCCGCACTAATACACTGGCGCGTCAGATACTGCCCCGCACTAATACACACGGGAGCGTCAGATACTGCCCCGCACTAATACACACTGGAGCGTCAGATACAGGTTCCGCACTAATACACTGGAGCGTCAGATACTGCCCCGCACTAATACACACGGGAGCGTCAGATACTGCCCCGCACTAATACACACGGGAGCGTCAGATACTGCCCCGCACTAATACACACGGGAGCGTCAGATACTGCCCCGCACTAATACACACCGGAGCGTCAGATACAGGCCCCGCACTAATACACACTGGAGCGTCAGATACAGGTTCCGCACTAATACACACCGGAGCGTCAGATACTGCCCGGCACTAATACACACGGGAGTGTCAGATACTGCCCCGCACTAATACACACGGGAGCGTCAGATACTGCCCCGCACTAATACACACGGGAGCGTCAGATACAGGCCCCGCACTAATACTTATGGGAGCGTCGGATACTGCCCCGCACTAATACACACCGGAGCGTCAGATACTGCCCGGCACTAATACACACGGGAGCGTCAGATACTGCTCGGCACTAATACACACGGGAGTGTCAGATACTGCCCCGCACTAATACACACGGGAGCGTCAGATACTGCCCCGCACTAATACACACGGGAGCGTCAGATACAGGCCCCGCACTAATACTTATGGGAGCGTCGGATACTGCCCGGCACTAATACACACCGGAGCGTCAGATACTGCTCGGCACTAATACACACCGGAGCGTCAGATACTGCCCCGCACTAATACACACGGGAGCGTCAGATAGGGGCCCCATACTGATAGACACTGGAGCGTTGGATACGGACCCCGCACTAATACACAGGCGGTAACATCACACCAAGACCAGTGCATACACAGTAATATAATGTAGGGAGTGCACCAGCAGAATAGTGAGTGCAGCTCTGGAGTATAATACAGGAGGTAACTCAGGATTAGTAATGTAATGTATGTACACAGTGACTGCACCAGCAGAATAGTGAGTGCAGCTCTGGAGTATAATACAGGAGGTAACTCAGGATCAGTAATGTAATGTATGTACACAGTGACTGCACCAGCAGAATAGTGAGTGCAGCTCTGGAGTATAATACAGGAGGTAACTCAGGATCAGTAATGTAATGTATGTACACAGTGAGTGCCCCAGCAGAATAGTGAGTGCAGCTCTGGAGGATAATACAGGAGGTAACTCAGGATCAGTAATGTAATGTATGTACACAGGGACTGCACCAGCAGAATAGTGAGTGCAGCTCTGCTCAGCTGCTGCTCACTGTGGTAATTGAGGGTGTGGTCGCTTCTGATCCTGGTGTGTGCTCCTGAGCTCCTGAGAAGGAAGACCTCTCCACCAGGGACCTGCTCTCTCCTCCCCAGGGAGGGAGCGGGTTGCTGGGCATGGGCGATGGAGCCAAGACCCCTGCTTCTGTTCCCCGAACCAGGCCGGCGGGGATCAAGAAAAGCCAGCAACCGGCCTGCTCATCTGAGGACTCGGGGGTGAGGCCCTTCACCAGGAGTCGCAGTAATGTGGCTCCTACTCCCCCCGGGTCTGTGGAGACCCCGAGAAGCTGCAAGGCTTCCAGCATAGAGGAAATGCCTGCAAGTGTGCATGATAGCCGTCCTTCCGGAGGAGAGCCGAGTACTCACGGAGGTGAGGCCGACCTTGCTGAGGAGGGATGGGGTTCGCAGCGACCCCGGGAGTCTGTGTCCACCTATGGCTCCCGGGTCATGAATCATCTCCGTGAGTATGAAGAGGCTAGCAAGACCATCAGGAGACTCCGGGAGGAGCTGCGCTGCACAAGCGCCAAAGCTGCCACAGCCTCCAGGGCCCGGAAGACCAAGCTCCTGGCAGAAATTAACAACTTAAAGCAGGAAATTAATGAATTGGAGGTGAGAAAAGCATTTATTAGAGAAAAAAGTGGACCGTTTAAAGAAAAACTAATGAGTGAGGACCGGTTCCGGCAGATGGCTGATAACAGAGAGCAGAGGCTGATGGGGCTGCAGCCTGAGAGCCAGGTAGATGATGATGATGATGACCAGCAGAAAGCCCCACCTGGCAGCCTGCAGAGCCACCCGCAGGCCACGTGCAGCGAGCTTCCTGCGGGACAGGCGGCAGTGCCATCTAGTCGCGGTCCTGCTGGCTCTGGGGAGGACAGTGACCACAGCAGCCAGGGAGGGGCGCTAATGGCGGAGATCAAGCTGCTGGAGTCCCCAGTGTGCCTCCAGAACTTCCACCTTGGTGATGATCTACCAGAGGAGGCACCTGGGGGCAAGAGCAAGGCGAAAAAGAACAAGCCAAAGCCGCAAGAAACGGTAAGCTACGTGTATGCCCCCCTCCCTGTACCCCCAGAGCCGGCCGCAGGGTCAGCTTGCTGTATAAGCCCCGTTGCCCAGCCCAGCCCGGGTCCTGCTGTGGATTCGGTGCAAAGGCGCGGGGAGATCACAAAGCGAGGTAGCGAGGTGCAGAGCTGCGTTTCTGCTTGTAGTAGTGGGGACGTAGCAGGGGATGCATCAGCCGAGAGGCTGGACAGTGAGGGCGGCCCGGCGGCGGGCATTCGGTCAGGCCGCGATACTGTGGTGCGCTCCCCTGTGGGAGGGGGGAGCAGCCCAGTGTCGGGGGCAGCTGCGGAAGCCTCGGCGCCTCTAAATACTGTTGCTGCTGATCACTCAGTTGAGAAGCGGCGGCAGTGTGAGGGGGCTGCTGGGGCTGAGAATCCCAGTCCTCCCACGAAGCCTCTGTTCTGTGTTGGTGCCGCTGGTCAACCGGATACTGATAGTGAGGATCAGCGGCACCTCACAACAGCTAAGGATCAGCGGCGCCCTGCTCAGAAGTCACTAACTGATGACGCGGAGGGCACTCATAAGACCAGGGGTGAGGGCGCCTCCAGTTCTATGGAGGTGGCTGAGCCCCTTGTGCCCGATGATGCTGAGGTTAACATGTCACCCACTCAAGGTACTGGTTCAGCAGGTGTGAATGTGGTGGTGGGGGCAAGTGAGGAAAAGTCTGAGGGTGTGAATATTGGTGAGGGTGCTGGTATGATGGATGGTGAGATGGAGGTGGGTAATGATGAGGTAATTACTGGTCCAGTTGTCCCCCCGGTGGTGGCAGCACCTGTCAGGAGTTATGCCAGTGTCACCGCTGGGGGAACCAGGGCGTCCTCCTCGTCTCCGGCCTCTGTGGACGGCATATTGCAACGGCGCCTCCTGGAGGCTCTAAAGAGGGGTGAGAGATCACTAAATGTAGAGGGTCGAGAGGTTGATCTATCCTTTTGGATAGAGAGGCATGGCCTCGGGGCCTTCCGAGAGCAAAGAGAGGGGGATACTGTGTGGTCCCTCCCGACAGCCGGGCCGGCCCGTGTGCGTAGGAATGTGGTCCATCTTCAGTGGAGGGGCAGTGATGCGTGTCTTCCACGGAAAAAAGTTGTGGAGCTCCTGCTGGGGATGGGCTTCAAGGCGAATGACATCTACGCTTTCTTACATTTCTATGGCACGACCGAGTTTGATATCAGCTTTGTTCGGCCGGAGGGGCTTGAGCTCTTCTGGTCGAATTATGAGCTGGTAAAGAACGAGCCTGGCTGGCGAGACTTTGACGTTCAGGCAGTGTCTCGCCAAAACCAGGTCAAGAGAGTGACCGTGATGACTTGTAACGAGTCACTCTCTTGTTTTGACATCATGACGTGGCTTAGTCGGTACGGGGAGGTGGTGGAAATGCCGAAGAAAAACCGAGACGAGTTTGGTATCTGGTCAGGGGCCTGGACGTTTTTGGTAAAACTTAAGCGTTCAGGTGGTACGGTTGCCCACATCCCATCATCTGCCTTCCTGGGTAGGGATCGTATCCTGGTCCACTACCAGGGGCAACCGAAGCTCTGTCACAAGTGTGGCGACCCCACGCACTTTAGTGCAAATTGCACTGTGCAGAAATGTGCATTGTGTGGGGATGTCGGCCATCTCGCCGCATCTTGTAAGGAGATTAGGTGCCACCTGTGTGGTGAGTTAGGTCATCCGTTCAGCCGTTGTCCTCGCTCCTTTGCTAATACAGTCAGGACCCCGGTGGGAGAAAGTCGAGAGGCAGATTCTGCTGGGGAAGGGACTGGCAGAGGTGAAGGAGCTGAGGGGCCAGGGAGGAAAAGCAGGCAAAAGACGCCTGCCCAGCTGAGGCGTCTAGATAAGCGCAGACAGGAGAGGCAGGTGGGCGAGCCCCGGCCAACTAGGGTGACCCCTGCTCTGGATGCCAGGCCTGCTGCTGAGGCCCCGAGGGACAATGAGTTGGATGAGGAGGCCAGGAGGATCCACAGAGAGGAAAATGCCACTTCCTCAGAATCCTCCCATTATGAAAGTATGGATGAGGATAATAGGCAGTGGCTACAGGAAAAGCGTAAGCGCGGCACCAGGAAAAAGAAAAACAAGGGAGATGTAACATCTTCTCCTGCTCTGACTAAGGTACCCAAGGAAGGTAAAGCCGACTCCCCTCTGGTGGGTCTCTCTAACCAGTTCCAAGCCCTTGAGGACACCTCTTCCTCTGAAGAGGAAGACGAGGGTGAGGTTCCGGCCTCGGCGGTGCTTACAGGAGGCGCCGAGTCTCCTTCTCCTGGGGATGCCAGGTCCACGGGGGGAGGGACTGGCCCAGAGTCCGGAGACGAGGACGATAATAGAAGCAAGAGTGTGGGAATGGACGTATCTGTGTCCCTCAAGAGGGGGAAGGATTCCTCCTCGGAGGCAGAAGATAGGAAGGGGAGCGGGAAAAAGAAAGCCGTCTAACTCAATCACCAATGATGGCGGTACCCACTCCGTTGACGCTGGCGTCCATTAATGTCGCCAGCATTAAGTCAAATACGGCTAGATTTGCGGCCTTTGATTTTTTCAGCCGGGTTGAAGCTGACATTTTCTTTTTGCAAGAGACCAGGCTGTCAAACACAGCGGAGGTGTTTAAAGCCAAAAGGGAGTGGAGACTCGGGCCCTCTTATTGGTCTCTTGCAGCCAAGCCGTATAGCGGAGTGGCGGTCCTCTTTACCGCACCGGTAGAATGCCGACGGGTTATTGAGTTAGAAATGGGGAGGTGCCTGATCTTAGATGTCCTCCTGAAGGGACAGGAGCTCCGGCTCATTAATATCTATGGTCCCCAATCTAAGTGGGACCGGAAGTGTCTCTTTATGAGGATCAAGCCCTACCTTTTTACGAGTCGGCAGGTTGTCTTTGGAGGGGATTTCAACACTGTCACGAGACCCCGAGATAGAGGAGGTGCCAGAGGCAAGCTGACTTATGATAGCGTCGCTCTTAATAGTATAGCTAGTGAGGCTCGCCTGGTGGATGTCCACATCCGGCACACCCCGGGCCACGAGGGGTTCACCTATCATAGAGGTAATTGTAGGTCCAGAATAGACAGGTTTTATTTAAAGGAGGAAGCCGTCTCTTCAGCAGTATCTGTTGTTGAGGTGGAGTTCTCCGACCACTGTTTAATTTTGTTTTCTCTGAATGTTACAGAGACCCCCCGGATGGGAAGAGGCTTTTGGAGGCTGAATTCGTCTCTCTTGGAAGAAGCGGAGATAAGACAGTCCTTTGAGGATTTTCTTCAGAGCCAGGTACCCTTACTGGATCTTTGTAGTAGTAAGTCAGAGTGGTGGGAGATGTTCAAGGAAAGGGTGGCGAGATTCTTCCGCCAGCTCTCAAGCCTCAGGAGTCTGGACAGGTACCGCCTGTACCAGGGCCTGAGGAGGAAACTCGAGCATCTTGTCTCAGCTGGAGGTAGCCGTGAGGAGATCTCCAGAGTGAAATCTTTGCTGGGGAGGTGTCAGTATGATAGGCACGCATCTTTGGTTTTTGAGAGGGATTATGGGAAGTACCGCTCGCCCGACCCTTACAGGAACTGCAAGATGTCAGTGAATAGTAAAGTTGTCACAGGACTGATTGACAGTACAGGGTCCCTGAGGAGATCCAGATCAGGGATCCTGGAGGTCGTCAGATCCTTCTACTCGCACCTCTTGGGGAAGAGGGATCTAGACTGGGATGAGATGTCGGCTTTCCTGGCTGAAGCTGTCCCCGAACCAGGGGTAGACCCTTCTCTTGATGTTTTGACGGAGATGATCACGGAAGAGGAAGTTAGGTTGGCGATTGAAGGGCTAGCCCTAAAGAAATCGCCAGGTCCAGATGGCTTAACATCTGAGTTCTACAAGACCTTTAAGGACGCCTTGGTTCCCCTCTTGACTGAGGTATTCAATGAGTGTCTTTCCTTGGGCACTCTGCCGAAGTCAATGAGGAGGTCTGCCCTGATCATCTTGTCAAAGGGTAAGGATCCGTCTTGCATTGAGAATTGGCGTCCCATAGCGCTTCTCAATGCAGACAGGAAGGTTTTGGCAAAGGTGCTGTTTAATCGGCTGGTGAAGTTTGCACCCCAGCTCCTTTCAGGGGCCCAGCATTGCTCTGTTCCGGGCCGCAGTACATTTAGTGCTGTGCTCTGTGTCCGAGAGGCAGTGGAGCAGGGTAGGGCTGGCCACTGGAAGGGGTACATGCTGTCCCTGGATCAGGCAAAAGCGTTTGATCGGGTTAATCATGAGTACCTCTGGTCTGTCCTTCTGAGGTATGGCCTGCCGGGGAGGTTTGTTGATTGGCTTAAGACCTTGTACGCTGGGGCAGAGAGTTTCCCGCTTGTGAACGGTTGGATTGGCAGCTCTTTTGAGGTTGGTTCTGGTGTTCGCCAGGGTTGTCCCTTAAGCCCCCTGCTGTACGTGTTTGCGATTGATCCTTTCCTTCGGAGGGTGGAGAGTGGACCGTTGGCAGGGGTCGAGATGGACCGGACGGCACCGGAATCCACTCTAAGGGTGGTGGCGTATGCTGATGACGTCACCATTTTTGTTTCCTCGGATGGGGAGGCAGAGTGGCTGATGTCAGAGGTAAATCGCTACTCTGAGGCATCTGGGTCCAAGATCAACCGGGATAAGTGTGAGAGTCTCTGGCTGGGAGGAGGAGATCCTGGTTTTGATCTCCCGGACACCCTTCCAGGACCCAAAGTTTCTGCAAAAGTTCTTGGCATCGAATTTGGCCAGGGGGATTACCCCAAACAAAATTGGGAAAGCAGGCTAGAGATCGCCACTCAGAAGGTCAACCAATGGAAGGGTTGGTCTTTGACCCTAAGGGAAAGGGTAAACCTGATCAAAACTTACCTGCTCCCTTTACTCATCTATCTGGGCAGCGTGTGCATCTTGCCGGAGCCTCTCTGGACTCGGATCTACAGTTTGTTCTTCCAGATGTTATGGGGGAATAGACTGAACCTGATCAAGAGGGAGGTTACTTACCGTACGAGGAGACTAGGAGGGTTGGGTATGGTCAACCCTGTGGTATTCCTTGTGAATACCTTCATTAAGATCAATATTGCAAACCTCTGGAAAGATAGGGCTCCTCCGTGGGTATTCTCCTGTAGTGGATGGTTTCAGCCTTTCTTCCAGGAATGGGAGACAGGAGGGCAAGTGAAGGATCTTCGCACACCGCATGGACATCTTCCGGCTTATGCTACCCTGGTTCTGAAGGTAATTCGCCGGTGGGGACTGGGAATGTGGGAGATTAGGACTCTGCCAAGGAAGCTCCTTGACAAAAGGGTTCTGTTGACCCATTTCCAGAGGCCTCTGGCGCTCAGAGACTGCCCAAGTCGGGATTTTGGGGTGGGTTTGCATCTTTTAAATTCTATCAGAATCCCCTCGAAGTTTTGGGACTTGGCTTGGCGCTGCTTCCATGGGAAACTGTGTGTGAGGGACAATCTGAAGTGTAGGAGCTCTGAGGATAGGAATTGTCCTCGAGAGCAGTGTGGTACTGTGCTGGAAAGCATGGACCATTTCCTGCTTCGTTGTCCCTTTAACACAGAGGTATACAACAGGGTGGGCGCCTCCATTGGCTGGCCTCGGCTGGCCGGTCTCTCCTATGCGGAATGGGCCTATGGAGCGTTCAGAGACCTGGGTGGTCGGGACCGCTGCACTTTATTTCTAGTTAGCGTAGTGGTTAGGTATCACATGTGGAACGCACGGTGCTTAGTATCGACGCAACGGAAAATCCTCCCAGTGGATGATGTGTTTAGGACCATACTCGGTGACCTGGTGAAGGTGCGCTCTCTGGAGTATGAGAGACTGGGCGCGCGGAGGGCGGCTCTCCTCTGGAGGGGCTTTTCTTTTAGTGTGCCTTAGTCTACTCCTCTCCTTTCCTGGTGGTGGGCTGCTGCTGACACCCTAGATTTTTGTTTTGAGCAGTATACAGTGATGTAGGGCTGCAGGCGCCGAACCTGGGCTTTGTTGATTGTTTGTTTTGTTTGTTGATTTGTTGTTGGTTTGTATATATTGTATATATTGTGTATATAGATAGGGGTGTAGGTGTTAGGTTGGGTGGTGGCAGGAGGGGGGAGGTGGGTTCATCTTTTGGGACTTTGGGACATTGAGGTTTGGGTTACACACTGGCGCTGCCTGATCTGGTCCAGGGACGTTGGACATGGACTGAAGCATGAGACGCAGGACCAGCTCTCAGGTCGGCGCAGGGGTGGGGATGGTGGTCTGGAGTGGGGGGTTCGTTTATAGATTTAGTTTTGTATATAGTCAGTATTGATTTTATTTATGTTTACGCGTGTGTATATAAAGAAAAAAAAAAAAAAAAAAAAATTTGCCGTACAGGCTATTTATTTTCTTTCCTGTTTTATGTTTGCTATTTTCTTTGGCAGCTGGACCAGAAGTCAGTGATGTTATTTATTATTATTGTGTATATATGAGGGTTGTATGTAATAATGTGTGTGGAGACAGCGAGCGGCTGAACCAGGGCTCAGTTACATGCAGCTTTTCTGATTGATATTTTGTTATGTTTCTGTTATTGTTATGTTTTTTTACTTTTATAATAAAAGATGTACAGGAGGTAACTCAGGATTAGTAATGTATGTACAGTGACTCCACCAGCAGAATAGTGAGTGCAGCTCTGGAGTGTAATGATTCATCACTCACTGTAATTTGCACAGTTTTGTGTAGCATCCATCATATTTTTCACCTTTTAATGTTTCTTTTTATGTTACAATCCTAACATTGTACTTGTATACAGGGTAATATTGTGTTTGCCAGAAACATTAATTGAAATCCTATGTCCCAAGACTGACAGCAGTACTTTGCAGGTGTCGGTGCTGGATGCTTGTGTCATTCTGGGGCCATAGGATTACAATCTACGTTTTACTTGCATGATACATGAGCTCTCTGCTGCCCCTGGAGGCCAGTATTGTACATTACAGCAATCAATGATAGAAGTGTAAATATACTAAAAGGGTTGTCGGTGTTTTGCCCAAAAGTCTGCAGTTACATTAAGCAGACCTGTGACTTCTCGCAGTGCGCACTGTCTGGATTCTCCGACAGCGAGAGTGGACAGTCATGTGACCACAAGTGTGTGATATGCGTATTCCCCGCCACATTCAGACTAGACGTGTGCGGCCTCGCTCAATACATGTGACCTGTGCGAGGCTGGACACGGCTAGGAGGAATGTGGCTGGCAGTGTGTAAACTGCCGGCACCGGAGAACCGTAATAAAGCGCACTGCGAGGATTCACAGGTCTGTGGAGAGGAACCAAACCTGGAAAACCCCTCGGATGAGAGGACAATGCTGATACTGCGATACCTGAAAAGTGACAACCTCCATGAGGCAGAAACGTGGTCAGATCAGTTGTCACTTCCGCCTCTCCATAACCTGCGCTTTATGTCGCCTCCTTATAAGTGATATTTATTGCACAAGTTCAGAGGTCAAAGGTCACAGAGGACAGAAGAGGACGAGGTGGCATCCGTGGTCCTCGCCTTCGAATTCACCGGAGACTGGAATAAAAGGAACGATACAATTAAATAAAGGTATAAGAGGTGAATACGGGGCGGCTGTGGGGGAGGGGACGGCCCTGGGACGGGAGGTGCGGCCGTTCCCTCATACGCCAGTTTTTACTCCTCATTCTTCTCCTCCTCATCCTCGGCTGAATTACCCTCCCCATCAGTCCCAAGCTAGAAGCTCTGCAGCACGGCCTCGGTGAAGCAGCACAGCCTCGGTGAAGCGGCACCGGCTCTGCTGACACTCCTCTCCATATGTGATAAACCGCGCACCGCAGCAGAGCTGTGGAACCTCAAACCATGCCTGGCCGAGTGTGACAATGAGCGTAACCTGGTGTCTGCTCTGAAGCTTGCTGTCACGGTTACGATGTGCGGAGCATCTTATGCTCTGTTATGTTCTGCCATGCTCTCCTATAGAGCCAGTACTTGCCTGTTCCATCCCGCAGAGCATTTTGCAGGTTAGATGCTCTGCTTTTTGTCTTGAGCTCCTGTGGATGGGTTGATTCTCTGCACTGGGTCCTACACTGGTGGTGGGAGGGGCTTTCTCAGGAGCTCCTCGTTTTGGGTGATTGCTCTGCTTCATTAGGGTACATTCTCACCCGGAACATTGCCAGTTGTACTTCATGGTTCCGGAGTAAGTGCTCTTGGCTCCCATTATGTACAGTTATCTGATCTTGGCTTCCTGGACTGTAGTTGACTCTGCTCTGCCCACCCACCCTGACTTTGTCATTACCTCCTGGCTTCTGACCTCGGACTTCCTCCTGACCACGTCACCTCCTGCTCCCTGTATCCTTTACATACTCTCCTGGTATCCTGATCCTCAGCCTGTATCTTGATCTTGTCTCTGCCTGCTCCCTCATCCCAGCTTGTTTGACTACCTCTCCATTTACACTGC
This sequence comes from Anomaloglossus baeobatrachus, assembly GCF_048569485.1. Classification (NCBI taxonomy): domain Eukaryota; kingdom Metazoa; phylum Chordata; class Amphibia; order Anura; family Aromobatidae; genus Anomaloglossus; species Anomaloglossus baeobatrachus. The sequence goes on along the minus strand of NC_134358.1, from coordinate 11,839,371 downwards.
ACGCGAGTAGTATCTAGCGCCACCTAGTGATGAGTATCATACTACGCCACATAGTATCGAGCATCACTGTTGGCAACCTGGCCCACGTTCCATGTCTGGCCCACATGGTTAACCTAGTTTCTGAAATCCTACCCACACTTGCTGGAGCTACTTGTCAAGGTACGCCGCGTCGGCGCCCATTTCAGAAAGTCATTTACCGCTGCCGCCAGTCTGGCAATTTCCACCTCACCGAATGGTTTGCGACCTGTCCATGCACTGGAACTCAACATTACACATGTTGGTTGGTAACACTTAGCGGTCAGCCGAGGGCAGTAGTTGATTACCTCCTCCAACATGCCTATTGAACTTCCAATCATCCTTCGCAGATAACAGCTGTGTCGTGGCTATGGATGTCTGACCTCTGTGAGGTTCTCCAAAACTTTGAGGACTCCACCAAGATGGTGAGCGGTGATGACACTGTAGCGCCCTGGAGAACCAGGTAAAGGCACATTTAAGCCCCCACATTACACCAGTCCCCAAAGGGTTACATCAGCCAACCTGAAACCCTAGTCACCCCCCTCAGGGCAAGACAGACACACCAGTGGGCAGGACCAGGCGGTTAGATAAGGTTGGAGTTCAAGTACAGAGTGGAGGTGAAACTGACAGGTGCCTGGGTCGGAGCCCTGACACCTTGGCTAGCTGGCAGACAGTAGCCAGAGTCTGCAGGAGACGGGAAGACGGCCAGGGCACCCAGAGTGGACCGGGAGAGGGTTGCAGCCCGCCGGCAACAGCCACCGGAGAACCGACCGGAAACCGTATGCACAGAGGGGGTACTTGGACCCTGAAGCGAGGAACGACACCTACGGCTTAGCTAATTAACCAATTGAGGGCAGGATTATAGGTCCTGTCCCAACCTAAATCCTGAAAAGTAGACAACCACCCACCAAGAGGGATAGGGCAACCACCAGGGCCCATAGATCCCACGGGTCAGCGTCAGACGGGCACGGCTCCCAACCAAAGGACTGGGAGCGGACTCCTGCGTTTGACACCAGGCAGTCCCATCTACAAAACAGTGTAGAGGAGAGAGACTTTTGACTACCAAACCCGGGTGTGGGATCAGATACACCCGTCTGTGGCGGCCGGCCACCATCACCTTGGTTTATCACAGGACTCGTGTGCTTTCTTCCATCGTGAGTAACATCCCCGGCCTGGCCGGGTGCGCCGGTCCCTGCATCCCCAATCCTCAGCACAAAGACACTGGGCCCCAGGACATCCATCCCTACCCACGGAGGGGTTAACATCCAGCTGCCCTCACATCTCCCCGGGTCTCCCATAACGGCAGCGGTGGTGCCATCATACTTCACCACACACCGTGGGTGGCGTCACAGACAACCTGCCACCAACCCCGTACAAAAACGTCCCCATTTTATTCGGAGTGACCGCGCGGCCCCCGGGTCCGGAGAACCCCTCGAGCCGCACCGTAGAGCCGGATCCGAGCAGCGGCGACTGCTGGGGGCAGCACAACACCATAATCAGCCTAACCATCCAGGAACGCTCGCCGATAACTCTGAAAGAGGAAGCTTTGAGCGCCGAGCAGGTGGCTGTGGAGCAAGAACGTACACGGTGATACTACCCAGCCCAGCCTCATCCCATCTACTCAGCCCAGATTGGGTGATAATCAGGAGGAAGATGCTGATGAGGAGGAGGAACAGGAGTTGCTTGTCTGCACTACAGAGGGGACTACCAACACCAACGTCTTGTCTCTTCTGCGTGGACGGCCTGAAGAGGAGGAGGAGGAGGAGGAGATGATGGATAGTCTTCGTCCTGGTGGGGACACTGATAGCTTGTCTCTCGTGGTCTGGCGCACATGGAGCGTTCTTGTCTTACTGTATTTTGCATGATTCGCGATTTGGCCTCCACCAAATACTGGTTGTTCCCCTTTCTTGACCCAGGGTCCAAGGAGAAATTCCCATCTCTCCTTGTGGTGTTAAAAAGGACAAATAAAATGCAACAATACCAGAGGTCATTGCTGAACAGTTGCTCCACAAATTCCCCTCAGACAACGCTGACGGCCGAGGTACCGCATCTGCGGACAATCAAGGATTAGACAGGATGGACATGCAGAGCAGGGGCAACACAGGGGAGGCAACACAGGCGAGGGCAACACAGGCAGGGGCAACACAGGCAGCGGCAACACAGGCAGGGGCAACACAGGCAGCGGCAACACAGGCAGGGGCAACATGGGTGGGGGCAAGACAGGCAGGGACAACACAGGCAGAGGCAACACAGGTAGGGGCAATGTGGCACCCCTGACCTGGTCAGGCACCACTGAGTACTGCACTCATGCTGAGTGAGTACAAGACAGGTGATCCAGAAGGCTGACTGAGGCGTGGTTACACAGGGGCATAGTAAGCAGGTCTCCCACATTGACCTTTGAAGGTCGCTAAGTTGCGTAGACAGGCACAGTGGCGAGAGGAGTAGTGAGTCAGTCTGAAGTGGAGCTCAGGGAGAGCAGTCGCAAGGAGGCTCCCTGCAGGCTGTCACTAGTCAGACACCGCAGGCGCAGTGGCTACTGACGGAGGAGAAAGGGCTACCTGGTAGTGCCGCCTGAAACACCACCTAGGGCCAGGAGGGCTGAGAGGTGGTGGAGTAAGGGGACTGCCTCGTAGACTCTGCCCGCACGGGGTTACAGGTCCCAAGAGCAGGAACCTATTTACTAGGCCTGCTAAACCTGCTGGTGGGGGCATACCATGCCCTTCACCAAACCACCACAGCGTCCGGACCCACGTAGCAACGAGAGGGCCCATAGTTCACAGGAGGCAAGCAGCCGGAGTGACCTGGTCCAGGCTACAAGCAGACGGGCTGAAAAAGGGGAGAACAGGCAGCAGCAACTTCCCTGGGTTACCCCGTAGGACTTCAAGTCTGGGTCACCACAAACAATAGAGGGCTAGGAAGCGAGCCAGTAGCCGCCCTCACAAGTCAGCCTGAAGGAGCCTAGTTCCCTACTTTGTGCATCACAGCTACGCCCGGGTTACTCACCCTGCCACCTAATGTGAGCAAAAACCCTGAAAGACATCTCTGAACTCAGACTGAGTTATTCTGCGACCTGTGGTTCTACACACCCACAGTGGGCCCTGGGGCCAGCCTCGCTCTCGGGAGGCCACTACATCTAACTGCAAGCAACATCAGCCCCAGGCGTCCCCTAACCTGCAGTGGCGGTCCCCCTGACCGCAATACCGAGAGTGGCGTCACGAAATCCCATAGAAGTCAACGTACCCGTGACCAGAAGATCTCTCCACGTGGAGCCCCTGAAGGTAACGCACACACCTGGGGCTACACAGCAACACAGGGTAGCAACACAGGCGGAGGCCACACAGGCGAGGGGAACACAGGCGAGGGCAACACAGGCAGGGGCAACTCAGGGAAGCAACCCAGGCGGGGGTCACACAGGTGGGGGCCACACAGCCGAGGGGGAACACAGGCGAGGGCAACACAGGCGGGGGCACAATGTCCAAGACCAGGGACAGTTTCATGAAAACGTCCCAGCACCAAGGGATGGCTGTGCAGGGAACAGTGATAAGGAGGGTGAACTTGACGATGATGGTGAAGGAGCACCTAGGTGACTGCACCAGCCTCCTCCGTGATTCCTCAGGACCATATAACTATTGAATGCCCAAGCTGGACATGTGGCACAAACTCTCCTTCTCCTCCTTGGAGGTGCTGCTGCCGCCAGTGTCTTGTAGGGTGCTCTTAATCTTAGCAATAGACGCAGCCGCTGTCACCGAAAAATGCAGACAGCCTGACCCTTATAAAAGTGAACAAGGCCTGGATTTCCCGACTGTGCCACCCACCGGACGACCCCAAGGAAGACTGAGGTCACCAAAAATGTTCCATTTTGTATGTTGTATTAACGTGTATCCCTTCCCATCCAAACAAGCATATGCGGTTTATCTCAGATCCTACTCCTCTTTCTCCACCATGTCTCGATGCTCATGATACATGTGTCTACCCGGCAGGGGTAATTTTTTTTTGTCCGCACTTGCTCATCGTGCATTGACTCCACCGCTCTAGCAGTGCCACTGAGTCCTTACCAATGGTAACACAATGTTTTATGAGGCCCTCCTCGCCGTCTCTTACGTCTCCTTCACACATCCGTGTCTTCGGTATGTGTGACATCCGTTTTCACATGTACCGGAGACACAGACATATGTGGGCTCATTAAAATCACTGGGCTTGTGCACACATCCGTGTTTTGACATGGTGACATGAACCTTGCGTGTCCGGGAGCTCTACATGGCAACAAGTCCGTTTTCTGCCGGCAGCACAGATGTCATATAGGTCCACACACTGATGTGATCTGTGTGACCTCAGTGTGATACGTACCAGAGGAAACACTAAAGGCTGCTTTACACGGTACGACCGATTGTGCAATTTCACAATCGATCGTACCCGCCCCGTCCTTTTTGCGTCACGGGCAAATCGCTGCGCTTGGTGCACAAAGTCGGTAACCCCCCGTCACACGTACTTACCTCTCGTGCGACCTCGCTGTGGGCGGCGAACGTCCACTTCCTGGAGTGGGAGGGACGTTCGGCGTCACAGCGACGTCACACGGCCGCCGGCCAATAGAAGCGGAGGGGCGGAGATGAGCGGGACGTAAACATCCCGCCCACCTCCTTCCTTCACATAGCCGGCGGCGGCCGCGTGACGCAGGTGAGCTGCTGTTCATCGTTCCCAGGGTGTCACACGGAGCGGCGCGTGCTACCCCGGAAACAATGAACAACTAAATTAAACGATATTATGGAACCTAGCGAGCAGTACACGAATCACGATTTGTGAGCGATACTGCGTCGCTAGGAGGTGTCACACAGGCCGGCATCGCCAGCGATGCCGGATGTGCGTCACAAAATCCGTGACCCCGACGATCTATCGCACAATAGATTGTCTGGTGTAAAGCAGCCTTAAGAAATAAATGTAGATGGTATGATGAAACTTTCCATTTCTTCCACACTCTCTCCACTGATGACAACACACTTCTTACATCGTATTCCAAGCTCTGGAAGCCTAGCAAAAAGAAGGATTTCAGTTGTGCTTCAAACCAGGCATCCGTAGCAGCCATGGCATCAGAAATGGTGTGAAATTTGGTCCTTTGAGGTGTTTCTTCAGGTTTGGAAACAGATGATAGCTGGGAGGGAGCTAGATCTGGTGAATAAGGTGGGTGGTCACCAGCTGGAAGCCCGGCTCTGCCAGTTTTGCCGTGGTCGTTTGTGTGAGCGGAGGTGTTGTCTCGCAGGAACAAGACTCCTTTGGACAGCTTGCCACACCTTTTGGCCTTCAGAGCTGCCTTCAATTGGTCCAAAAGTTCAATGTAATACTTTGCATTGATGGTGAAACCCTTTTGAAGGTAGTCCACTAGCAGCACACCCTCTTTATCCCAGAGCACAGACGCCATCACCTTAGTGGCTGATTTTTGCACCCTGGTGTTCTTTGGATGAGGAGAACCACTGGGCCTCCACTCTTTTCACTGCTCCTTGTTTTCAGGGTCATACAAATAAATCCAGGTCTCATCCATAGTGACCGGTCGCTCCAGGAAGTTCTTCTCAGTCCGGAAACGCTGAGAAATGGAGCAGGAAGTTGTCACTCGCTGATTCTCTGATCTGTTGTCAAACATTTGGGGACCCACTTTGCAGAAGCTTACTCATGTCCAAATGTTCATCATGGATAATGACACAAACACGTTCCCGGGAAATCCTCATGATGTCTACTATTGCTTTAGCTGAAATTGGTGGATTCTCCAGTATGAGGTTGTGCACAGCATCGACGATCTCCGGAACAACAACCACTCTTGGGCCTCCAGGACGTTCCTCATCATTGGGGCTGAAGTGGCCCGTTTTACATTTGGAAACCCAGTTTTTAACTGTGGAATATGAAGGGCATTGATCCCCCAATGCCTGCGACATATCACCATGAATATCCAACATGGACTTTCCTTGTAGAAACAAGAATTTTATCCTCCTCTGCTCTCAGTTGTGTGAATATCGCATTAGACTCTGCCACTTTGTTTTTCTGCGTGTGTAGAACACTGTTGCCATAAGCAACAAACACAACAGTTTGAGAACATATATTAGACACATAAGGCTTTCATGTGATGCAACATTCGTTACCATAGAAACAAAAAAAGATCACAAAGCCAAAGACTTATCAGCAGCCCCTCATTTTCTTACTTGTCTACAGCGCTACTGTCACAGAAGAAGAAGGGCATAGCCAGAGGATGGCAGAAGAAGGGCGCAGCCAGAGGACCCAGAAGAAGGGCATAGCCAGGAGATGGCAGAAGAAGAGCATAAGGAATAACGTTTGGAACACCATTCTAAGTCTGAACTGGGTGCAAAAACCTAAAAAAACATCACTATGGGGAGATAAGGTATGCACACCAGTGACTATGTAAGTGGAATACATGAAATAGCAGAAACTGCTGTGTGAATACTGACTTGAAAAATCCAATAGCTATATGTAAGAGTGAAAATGTGAAAAATGGAATCTGCATTACTGCCATGAACATATGAAGTAATGCAGATTCCATTTTTCACATTTTCACTCTTACATATAGCTATTGGATTTTTCAAGTCAGTATTCACACAGCAGTTTCTGCTATTCCATGTATTCCCCTTACATAGTCACTGGTGTGCATACCTTATCTCCCCATATAGAAGAAGGGCATAGCCAGGGGATGGCAGAAGAAGGGCATAGCCAGGGGATGGCAGAAGAAGGGCATAGCCAGGGGATGGCAGAAGAAGGGCATAGCCAGAGGATGGCAGAAGAAGGGCACAGCCAGGGGATGGCAGAAGAAGGGCACAGCTAGGGGATGGCAGAAGAAGGGCACAGCCAGGGGATGGCAGAAGAAGGGCACAGCCAGGGGATGGCAGAAGAAGGGCATAGCCAGGGGATGGCAGAAGAAGGGCGCAGCCAGAGGATGGCAGAAGAAGGGCGCAACCAGAGGATGTCAGAAGAAGGTTGAAGGTAAAGGTTTTTATAATCTGATTGCAAACATAAATGTTCCAATTCATTGACAGGTAGCGGAATCCTGAAATCACCACGAGATTGAGGCGCACGGTATTAGAAAGCTGCAGGACATCAGCTTTTATTAAGTCTGGACCGTCCCTTTAAGAGCGGCATGTTCCCTTTTGGAGGTGAGTGACGGTAATTGCTGGGCGGTGTGTACAGGAGGATTTCAATGTGATGTGAATGTCGCCGGCGTGTACGGCCCCCGCCTTCCTCCACCAGCAAAGCTGCCTTTGATCTCCGATAACGATAACACTTAGCTAATGTAACAGCCGATCAGACGCCATTAAGCCTAAAAGCTCCGTCAGGGCATCAAACGTGCCGGAAAATCCGCTTTCTAAAAATGGCGCAATGAATTATCCTGCAGATGAGACGGCGAATTAAGTAACGTCCCACAATCCTCTCCACATCTCCCCTGACGTGGAAGCGCAACTCAGCTGAAGGGCATTAGGCTCCGCGGGGCATCGCTGCGCCAGCTGTCTGGATGATCTGCGTCTTAAAGTGAGCGCAGCTCTGGCAGAAAGGTGGCAACGGTAGGAGCATGAGCGCAGCTGCAGATGGAACGGGGCGCAGGCATCCAGCCGCTAGATTGTGGGACACACAACAGAGACCTTTTGTCCCTTTCATAAGGTTAGCACGCTCCTCTCCTGACATACTCTGTGCTGCTGTGGTCAGCAACCAGTGATAATGGGTGTGACGGGGTCCTTCTCCCATATCACACAATCAACAGAGCGAGAGATGAGTGAGCAATCCAAGAATATTTATTCCAAGCAATCAAACGGTCAATAACATAATCCAGCACACAGAGGGTAAAAATAGTCCATAATAGCCCCCCTCCCCCAGACCTAGGGACAGAAACACTACAGGGGGTGATTACCTACAGAAAATACAATGTACACACAAGCAATACAGAGAATGGACAGTGAACCACGCCTAAAATACAAACCTACACAACATGATACACAACCCCTCATATTCCACCATCACAATGTAGCGCCCCTGAACCACTTGGGGCACTACTAGGTACTGCATCCTCACCAGGATGCGGGGATTACTCCCAAGGACCTGCAACATCAGTGCCAGTGACATCTGCACACACCAAAATCCCAGTTCCCACTCCAAACCAGGGTTAATTGGCTGGTCAGACACCAAAGGGATGGCCACCTAGAGGCCGGAGCCAGTCAAGGGGACTAGCCAGTCTGGTGGGAGGGGACAGTGAGCAGTCAAGAGTAGGGTGTCAAGCAAAGAGACGTGCCTAGAGCTGGGTCGTGTAACGGTGACCCGGGGGCACAGGAGAGTGGTCGCCAGGGTAGCTACACCTGAGTACCACTGGGACCAGAGCACCAACGGGGCACAGGGCCCTAGGTCAGGTGTCAGCTTTACACGGCCTGGCAATCACCTGCACAGTGAGGGGACCTTCACGGACCTCACTGACCCACAGATCCGGGGGCATCAGCAGTAATGGGAGGATCAGGGTTCGGGACACGGACCGGCCCTACAAGGTCTACACTGCCTGCCGTACGGACGAGGAGACTGCCAAAAGGACAGTCGGGCCCTAAACAAGCTCCAAGCTACGGGGACCCAACCACACTGAGGGTGCCGGGGGCAGAGCAACTGAGTCATCAAACTGGCACTGGAACTACAGGGACCTGAACCACCTTTCCAAGGGACCAACTGTGAGCAAAGACTGTTAACTTACAACCCACGGTGTGGCCTCCCTTTTTCGGCGAAAGTCCCCACTATACATCTACTGGGGCTCAGCCCTACCTGCGGAGGGCTTACCACCACAGCTGCCATTACCACCAGCCCTAGGGATAACCAACTCAGCAGTGGCGGTTCCACCATCTTCACCGCAACCCCCAGGTGGCATCACACCAATGACTTTAATCTCCCCTGTAAATACTCCCCTTTGAAAAGCATCCCCAGGGTCACGGAACCGGGCAATGGCCAGCATTCACCCATGACACAGAATCCCCGTAAATACACGGCCCGGGACCGAGTACCCCATAGCCCTGGGCAACACAACAACCTCTCCCTCCTTCTTAATAAGTGAGTACGCCATGAGGTCTACAAAGACCTCTGGCCACCTCACTTATGTTTATGTTGCTCAGCTGTGGATAGTCCCTTGTACAGCAGTAGGGTAGGAAGGACAAGGTTCCCTTTGTATCCTCCTTCACTCAAACTGTGTTTCCTACACACACAAATTGGCATTGTAGATCTCCCACAATTTCCTAGGAGAATATCTGCAGGCAGGCCACTCATCACCCCAACCACACATTGCTTGACCCCAAAGCCAAAGTCCAGATCTACAGTCGCCTTTGGGATATTCCTCCCTTGTCCTCCAGCCAATTCAATAACAATCCCTCGTCCATGATGTATCGCCTCTGGCCGAACCACCCGGAGATCAGCTATTGTGAGAAATGCCCCGGAGTCACAAAATCCAATTACTCTATGTCACTCTATGTCCATCCAGCACAACCTCCTGTAAGTGCTTACTTTGATGGTGAGAGGAACTCGGGGCTGTGGCTCGCACCCCATAAACCCCTAGTGGCCGACCATGAGTGTCTGAGTCATTAGGCAAGTCAACTTGAAGGGGTGAGAACTCTTCCCCCCTTGTGTTTGGCTGTAGAGAATGAACAGGTAGATTTGGTGCAAGGTCATTCCTCAATCGACCAGCTAGGCAAGTGTCTTGCAAATGCCCAGGCTGCCCACATCGATAACATCTCCTCTGCGTCCAACTCCTTCCAATGTGCATTCTGGAGAAGGCAGTAGGAGAACCTGGTGACAAAGGCCGGAGTCCATATACTCCAACAGGGGCATTTATGGTGCAGGGGTCAGCGGTACACTCCAGTGGAGGTGGTTGTACCTCTTCCTCAGGCGGAATGGAATGCACAAAATGCACCGGACGAGGTGGAGGTGCGTGGGGGTCCCTCCGAGTCCTTGCAGGACAACTGGATTGCAGGTGTCCAGGTTGCATGCACCCATAACAGCTCCTCTCCGTAATTCCCCCTGGGCATGGTCAGAACTATTGGGGCCCAGAATTGTGAGCCATGGTTGTCATCGGCCTGCAGCTGGAAGGAGGGGCAGATATAACTGGAGAGGGCCGGGGAGCAGGAGCAGGCTGTGTCTTATTGTCCAGAAGTCTCCTCCATTGCAGTCAGATAGTAAGGGCCTCATCAGCCAGGGCTGCAGCTCCATCCAAGGTGCACGGCGTGCGCTCTCTGACCCATTCTCGTATTTCTGAGGGACACTTGTAAAGAAATTATTCTATAAGAAACACCTGTATAGCATCTTCTGCTTCCAGCCATCTCTGACATGCCTGGGACATCTTATGGGCATACATCCTAAACGATCCCCCCGTGGTGCATGGGAGGTCTCGAAATTGTGCCCTATGTGAGTCTGGGGTGATGGCATGGTATTCCAGGATAGTCTGCTTTACAATGTTATAATCCCGGTTCCGCTGAGAGTCAATGGTGGGATAAGCCTCCGCCAGGCTCCGTTCAGGAGTCCCACTAACAAAAGCATCCAGCCAGAGTACCAGAGTGGGGCACCTCCATCACCGCGCACTGCTGCTCAAAGTCCTGGAAGAACCCTTCCACATCTCCGGAAGCCTCATCAAATGGCTTGAAGTCCGCCTGGGTGATCCGTACAGGCTCCCGGATCGCTGGGTTTACACTCCAACTCACATTACTCCCTCTGCCGGACTCCATTGCTTCTTGTCTCCTCTGTGCTCGGCGAGCAGCCTTCTCCTCGTACTCCTGAGATACACCGGGCCTAAGAGCTGCCATATTTTCTTCATACCACACCAACCACTGTTTTTTTGGGGCAGGGATCCCCGTCCCCAGAGTTTGTCCACTAGACATCTGGGAGGAGGTGGATTGGCTCGCACCCACCAGTAGATCAATTAAGGCCTCTTTACTCAGTCCCTGGTAGCTCAGGCCCAGATCTCTGGCTCTTTCCTGTAGACTGGATGCGGTCCAGTTTCCATACTCACTCTGTGGGTGGATCTCCACTGGGCTGCGCTCTGTTGATCCCACCGCTGCCACCAGTTGTGATGGGGTCGTTCTTCCATATCACACAATCAACAGAGCGAGAGAGGAGTGAGCAATCCAAGAATATTTATTCCAAGCAAATCAAACGGTCCATAACATAATCCTCCATACAGAGGGTAAAAATAGTCCATAACATGAATATAGTCCAGTAAGCGCATAAATGTCCCGGGGATGAGTCACACTTCTCCAGACGTCCTTCTTCAGGGAATCGGGGTTTATCACAGTCTCTCTGGGGTGTCAGCTTCTCCCTCAGAGGTTCAACCTTGCTTCTTCTCTCTTGTCTCACCCAGAATGACTGACCAATTCTTCAAGTGAGCATAAGTTAAGGTGGATCCCAGGGTCCCCTCCCCCAGACCTAGGGACAGGAACACTACAGGGGGTGATTACCTACAGACAATAAAATGTACACACAAGAAATACACAAAATGGACAGGGAACCACACCTAAAATAGAAACCTAAACAACATGATACACAACCCTCCATATTCCACCATCACAATGAGCTCCGACCCATCAAGTCCTGGACACCATGAGACCTCAGAAGGGTGCCCATTGTTACCTTGAGGTAGTCAGTCTTCTGTCTTCTCATCTCAACTACTCTTTTCGGGACCACCTTTAGTAGGAACTAACCACTGCAAACGAGGACCACCACCCGCAACCTGGTACATATCGGGAACACCCCCGACACCCTCCATATATCGGGAACACCCCACAACACCTACCGTATACGAAGAACACCCCATGAGACCTGCCGTATACCGGGAACACCCCACGACACCCTTTGTATATCGGGAACACTCCACAAGACCTGCCGTATACTGGGAACACTACACAAAGACCCACCCGTATACTGGGAACTCACGACAAGACCTACCATATACCAGGAACAACCCACAAGACCCTCTGTATACCAGGAAAACTCCCCAATACCCGCCATATACCAGGAACATCCCACCCCATGAGACCTGCCGTATACCGGGAACACCCCACGACACCCTTTGTATATCGGGAACACTCCACAAGACCTACCGTATACTGGGAACACTACACAAAGACCCACCCGTATACTGGGAACTCACGACAAGACCTACCATATACCAGGAACAACCCACAAGACCCTCTGTATACTAGGAAAACTCCCCAATACCCGCCATATACTGGGAACATCCCACCCCAGGAAACCTGCCGTATATCGGGAACACCCCTTGAGACCTTTCTGGGTATACCTGGGTACACCTCACAAGAGCCTTCTTATTACAGAAACACCCTAATAGACTTGCCGTAAACCAGGAACACCCCTTGAGACCTGGCATATGCTAGGAACACCCCACAAGACCCACCGTGTACCCGGAACACCGCACAGGACACTACATACAGTGAGGAAAGGATTTGATCTTCTGATGATTTTGCGCTTTTTCCCACCTGCACAGAATGGAGCACTCCGTAATTTTTATTGTAGATAACTTCAACTGGGATAGACCGAATCCGCCCAGAAAATCACATTGTATAATTTTGAAACAATTAATTTGCATTTTATTGCATGAAATAAGCATTTGATACAATTGGAAACAGAACTTCATATTTAGTACAAACCTTTCTTTGCAGTTACAGAGGTCGGACGTTTCCGGTAGATCTTGACCAGGTTTCCACACACTGCAGCAGGGGTTTTGGCGACTCCTTCAGATGTTCTTCAGATCTTTCAGGTCACTCCTCCATGCAGATCTTCTTCAGATCTTTCAGGTCACTCCTCCATGCAGATCTTCTTCAGATCTTTCAGGTCACTCCTCCATGCAGATCTTCTCCAGATCTTTCAGGTCACTCCTCCATGCAGATCTTCTCCAGATCTTTCAGGTCACTCCTACATACAGATCTTCTCCAGATCTTTCAGGTCACTCCTCCATGCAGATCTTCTCCAGATCTTTCAGGTCACTCCTCCATGCAGATCTTCTTCAGATCTTTCAGGTCACTCCTCCATGCAGATCTTCTCCAGATCTTTCAGGTCACTCCTCCATACAGATCTTCTCCAGATCTTTCAGGTCTCTCCTCCATACAGATCTTCTCCAGATCTTTCAGGTCACTCCTCCATACAGATCTCCAGATCTTTCAGGTCACTCCTCCATGCAGATCTTCTCCAGATCTTTCAGGTCACTCCTCCATGCAGATCTTCTCCAGATCTTTCAGGTGACTCCTCCATACAGATCTTCTCCAGATCTTTCAGGTCACTCCTCCATACAGATCTCCAGATCTTTCAGGTCACTCCTACATGCAGATCTTCTCCAGATCTTTCAGGTCTCTCCTCCATGCAGATCTTCTCCAGATCTTTCAGGTGACTCCTCCATACAGATCTTCTCCAGATCTTTCAGGTCACTCCTCCATACAGATCTTCTCCAGATCTTTCAGGTCACTCCTCCATACAGATCTCCAGATGTTTCAGGTCACTCCTCCATACAGATCTTTTCCCCCCTATACAGTCCCAGCTCTGCTCTATATATTATATACAGTCATATGAAAAAGTTTCGGCACCCCTATTAATGTTATCTTTTTTCTTTATAACAATTTGGGTTTTTGCTGTTTCAGTGTCATGTATCTAATAACTGATGGACTGAGGAATATTTCTGGATTGAAATGAGGTTTATTGTACTAACAGAAAATGTGCAATCCGTATTTAAACAAGATTTGACCGGTGCAAAAGTATGGGCACCTCAACATAAAAGTGACATTAATATTTTGTAGATCCTCCTTTTGCAGTAATCACAGCCTCTAGTCGCTTCCTGTAGCTTTTAATGAGTTCCTGGATCCTGGATGAAGGTAGATTTGACCATTCCTGTTTACAAAACAATTCCAGCTCAGGTAAGTCTGATGGTCGCCGAGCATGGACAGCCGCTTCACATCATCCCACAGATGTTCAATGATATTCAGGTCTGGGGACTGGGATGGCCATTCCAGAACATTGTAATTGTTCCTCTGCATGAATGCCTGAGTAGATTTGGAGCGGTGTTTTGGATCATTGTCTTGCTGAAATATCCATCCCCTGCGTAACTTCAACTTCGTCACTGATTCTTGCACAATATTGTCAGGAATCTGCTGATACTGAGTTGAATCCATGCAACCCTCAACTGTAACAAGATTCCCGGTGCCGGCATTGGCCACACAGCCCCAAAGCATGATGGAACCTCCACCACATTTTACTGTGGGCAGCAAGTGCTTTTCTTGGAATGCCGTGTTTTTTTGCCTCCATGCATAACGCCTGTATACTCCTCTGTGTGGACAGCTCCGCTCTGTATATACTGTATACTCCTCTGTGTGGACAGCTCCGCTCTGTATATACTGTATACTCCTCTGTGTGGACTCTCCCCCTGTACAGCCCCAGCTCTGCTCTGTATATACTGTATACTCCTCTGTGTGGACAGCTCCGCTCTGTATATACTGTATACTCCTCTGTGTGGACAGCTCTGCTCTGTATATACTGTATACTCCTCTGTGTGGACTTTCCCCTGTACAGCCCCAGCTCTGCTCTGTATATACTGTATACTCCTCTGTGTGGACAGCTCTGCTCTGTATATACTGTATACTCCTCTGTGTGGACAGCTCTGCTCTGTATATACTGTATACTCCTCTGTGTGACAGCTCTGCTCTGTATATACTGTATACTCCTCTGTGTGGACAGCTCTGCTCTGTATATACTGTATACTCCTCTGTGTGGACTTTCCCCCTGTACAGCCCAGCTCTGCTCTGTATATACTGTATACTCCTCGGTGTGGACAGCTCCGCTCTGTATATACTGTATACTCCTCTGTGTGGACAGCTCTGCTCTGTATATAGTGTATACTCCTCTGTGTGGACAGCTCTGCTCTGTATATACTGTATACTCCTCTGTGTGGACAGCTCTGCTCTGTATATACTGTATACTCCTCTGTGTGGACTTTCCCCCTGTACAGCCCCAGCTCTGCTCTGTATATACTGTATACTCCTCTGTGTGGACTTTCCCCTGTACAGCCCCAGCTCTGCTCTGTATATACTGTATACTCCTCTGTGTGGACAGCTCTGCTCTGTATATACTGTATACTCCTCTGTGTGGACAGCTCTGCTCTGTATATACTGTATACTCCTCTGTGTGGACTTTCCCCCTGTACAGCCCCAGCTCTGCTCTGTATATACTGTATACTCCTCTGTGTGGACTTTCCCCCTGTACAGCCCCAGCTCTGCTCTGTATATACTGTATACTCCTCTGTGTGGACAGCTCTGCTCTGTATATACTGTATACTCCTCTGTGTGGACAGCTCTGCTCTGTATATACTGTATACTCCTCTGTGTGGACAGCTCTGCTCTGTATATACTGTATACTCCTCTGTGTGGACAGCTCTGCTCTGTATATACTGTATACTCCTCTGTGTGGACAGCTCTGCTCTGTATATACTGTATACTCCTCTGTGTGGACAGCTCCGCTCTGTATATACTGTATACTCCTCTGTGTGGACTTTCCCCTGTACAGCCCCAGCTCTGCTCTGTATATACTGTATACTCCTCTGTGTGGACAGCTCTGCTCTGTATATACTGTATACTCCTCTGTGTGGACTTTCCCCTGTACAGCCCCAGCTCTGCTCTGTATATACTGTATACTCCTCTGTGTGGACAGCTCTGCTCTGTATATACTGTATACTCCTCTGTGTGGACAGCTCCGCTCTGTATATACTGTATACTCCTCTGTGTGGACTTTCCCCTGTACAGCCCCAGCTCTGCTCTGTATATACTGTATACTCCTCTGTGTGGACAGCTCTGCTCTGTATATACTGTATACTCCTCTGTGTGGACTTTCCCCCTGTACAGCCCCAGCTCTGCTCTGTATATACTGTATACTCCTCTGTGTGGACAGCTCTGCTCTGTATATACTGTATACTCCTCTGTGTGGACTTTCCCCCTGTACAGCCCCAGCTCTGCTCTGTATATACTGTATACTCCTCTGTGTGGACAGCTCTGCTCTGTATATACTGTATACTCCTCTGTGTGGACTTTCCCCCTGTACAGCCCAGCTCTGCTCTGTATATACTGTATACTCCTCTGTGTGGACAGCTCTGCTCTGTATATACTGTATACTCCTCTGTGTGGACAGCTCTGCTCTGTATATACTGTATACTCCTCTGTGTGGACTTTCCCCCTGTACAGCCCCAGCTCTGCTCTGTATATAGTGTATACTCCTCTGTGTGGACAGCTCCGCTCTGTATATACTGTATACTCCTCTGTGTGGACAGCTCCGCTCTGTATATACTGTATACTCCTCTGTGTGGACAGCTCCGCTCTGTATATACTGTATACTCCTCTGTGTGGACTTTCCCCCTGTACAGCCCCAGCTCTGCTCTGTATATACTGTATACTCCTCTGTGTGGACAGCTCCGCTCTGTATATACTGTATACTCCTCTGTGTGGACAGCTCCGCTCTGTATATACTGTATACTCCTCTGTGTGGACAGCTCCGCTCTGTATATACTGTATACTCCTCTGTGTGGACTTTCCCCCTGTACAGCCCCAGCTCTGCTCTGTATATACTGTATACTCCTCTGTGTGGACAGCTCCGCTCTGTATATACTGTATACTCCTCTGTGTGGACAGCTCTGCTCTGTATATACTGTATACTCCTCTGTGTGGACAGCTCTGCTCTGTATATACTGTATACTCCTCTGTGTGGACTTTCCCCCTGTACAGCCCCAGCTCTGCTCTGTATATACTGTATACTCCTCTGTGTGGACAGCTCTGCTCTGTATATACTGTATACTCCTCTGTGTGTACAGCTCTGCTCTGTATATACTGTATACTCCTCTGTGTGGACAGCTCTGCTCTGTATATACTGTATACTCCTCTGTGTGGACGTTTCCCGGTCTTCACCCCCCCAGCTCTACCCTCTGCCGCCCTCTGCCGCTCTCTGCCGTCCTCTGCCGCTCTCTGCCGCCCTCTGCTGCTCTCTGCCGCCCTCTGCTGCTCTTTGCCGTCCTCTGCCGCCCTCTGCCGTCTTCTCAGCGCTGCGCACTTGTCCTGCTCTTCCCTCTGTTACCACACGAGGGCTCCTTGAACGGAGGGGAGTGTTCCAACTCGACGTGCACGGCACTTCCGGCGGCTTCAGCTGACTTCCGGGAGCAGTAACATGGCCGCCGTGGTCTTTTCGATGTGTCCATAGAGAAACTCTCGCCCAGCGCTCAATATGGATTCGGTAATTTTATCAAATAGTGTTGGTGCTGAACACGCATGCGCGGAGGAGACCGGGGACAGAGGAGAGGTGTGTATATGTCTGTATATACCGGGGGAAAGGGAGAAGAAGTGATACATGCTGTGTGCATGAAGCAAGGAGGAGGTGAGAGCAGTCAGTGAGCTCTGAGCATAGAAGATGCTGCTGCTAGGGGAGGCCGGGGGGAGACGAGTCCGGGGACTCTGCGGCCGGGGGGAGAATTGAGTCCGGGGACTCTGCGGCCGGGGGAGAATTGAGTCCGGGGACTCTGGGGCCGGGGGGAGACGAGTCCGGGGACTCTGCGGCCGGGGGGAGAATTGAGTCCGGGGACTCTGCGGCCGGGGGGAGAATTGAGTCCGGGGACTCCGCGGCCGGGGGGAGAATTGAGTCCGGGGACTCCGCGGCCGGGGGGAGAATTGAGTCCGGGGACTCTGCGGCCGGGGGGAGAATTGAGTCCGGGGACTCTGCGGCCGGGGGGAGAATTGAGTCCGGGGACTCTGCGGCCGGGGGGAGAATTGAGTCCGGGGACTCTGCGGCCGGGGGGAGAATTGAGTCCGGGGACTCTGCGGCCGGGGGGAGAATTGAGTCCGGGGACTCTGCGGCCGGGGGGAGAATTGAGTCCGGGGACTCCGCGGCCGGGGGGGAGAATTGAGTCCGGGGACTCCGCGGCCGGGGGAGAATTGAGTCCGGAGAATTGAGTCCGGGGACTCTGCGGCCGGGGGGAGAATTGAGTCCGGGGACTCTGCGGCCGGGGGGAGAATTGAGTCCGGGGACTCTGCGGCCGGGGGGAGAATTGAGTCCGGGGACTCTGCGGCCGGGGGGAGAATTGAGTCCGGAGAATTGAGTCCGGGGACTCTGCGGCCGGGGGGAGAATTGAGTCCGGGGACTCTGCGGCCGGGGGGAGAATTGAGTCCGGGGACTCTGCGGCCGGGGGGAGAATTGAGTCCGGGGACTCTGCGGCCGGGGGGAGAATTGAGTCCGGGGACTCTGCGGCCGGGGGGAGAATTGAGTCCGGGGACTCTGCGGCCGGGGGGAGAATTGAGTCCGGGGACTCTGCGGCCGGGGGGAGAATTGAGTCCGGGGACTCTGCGGCCGGGGGGAGAATTGAGTCCGGGGACTCTGCGGCCGGGGGGAGAATTGAGTCCGGGGACTCTGCGGCCGGGGGGAGAATTGAGTCCGGGGACTCTGCGGCCGGGGGGAGAATTGAGTCCGGGGACTCTGCGGCCGGGGGGAGAATTGAGTCCGGGGACTCTGCGGCCGGGGGGAGAATTGAGTCCGGGGACTCTGCGGCCGGGGGGAGAATTGAGTCCGGGGACTCTGCGGCCGGGGGGAGAATTGAGTCCGGGGACTCTGCGGCCGGGGGGAGACGAGTCTGGGGACTCTGCGGCCGGGGGGGAGAATTGAGTCCGGGGACTCTGCGGCCGGGGGGAGACGAGTCCGGGGACTCTGCGGCCGGGGGGAGAATTGAGTCCGGGGACTCTGCGGCCGGGGGGAGAATTGAGTCCGGAGAATTGAGTCCGGGGACTCTGCGGCCGGGGGGAGAATTGAGTCCGGGGACTCTGCGGCGGGGGGAGAATTGAGTCCGGGGACTCTGCGGCCGGGGGGAGAATTGAGTCCGGGGACTCTGCGGCCGGGGGGGAGAATTGAGTCCGGGGACTCTGCGGCCGGGGGGAGAATTGAGTCCGGGGACTCTGCGGCCGGGGGGAGAATTGAGTCCGGGGACTCTGCGGCCGGGGGGAGAATTGAGTCCGGGGACTCTGCGGCCGGGGGGAGAATTGAGTCCGGGGACTCTGCGGCCGGGGGGAGAATTGAGTCCGGGGACTCTGCGGCGGGGGGAGAATTGAGTCCGGGGACTCTGCGGCCGGGGGGAGAATTGAGTCCGGGGACTCTGCGGCCGGGGGGAGAATTGAGTCCGGGGACTCTGCGGCCGGGGGGGAGAATTGAGTCCGGGGACTCTGCGGCCGGGGGGAGAATTGAGTCCGGGGACTCTGCGGCCGGGGGGAGAATTGAGTCCGGGGACTCTGCGGCCGGGGGGAGAATTGAGTCCGGGGACTCTGCGGCCGGGGGGAGAATTGAGTCCGGGGACTCTGCGGCCGGGGGAGAATTGAGTCCGGGGACTCTGCGGCCGGGGGGAGAATTGAGTCCGGGGACTCTGCGGCCGGGGGGAGAATGGAGTCCGGGGACTCTGCGGCCGGGGGGAGAATGGAGTCCGGGGACTCTGCGGCCGGGGGGAGAATGGAGTCCGGGGACTCTGCGGCCGGGGGGAGAATGGAGTCCGGGGACTCTGCGGCCGGGGGAGAATGGAGTCCGGGGACTCCGCGGCCGGGGGGAGAATGGAGTCCGGGGACTCTGCGGCCGGGGGGAGAATGGAGTCCGGGGACTCCGCGGCCGGGGGGAGAATGGAGTCCGGGGACTCCGCGGCCGGGGGGAGAATGGAGTCCGGGGACTCCGCGGCCGGGGGGAGAATGGAGTCCGGGGGACTCCGCGGCCGGGGGGAGAATGGAGTCCGGGGACTCCGCGGCCGGGGGGAGAATGGAGTCCGGGGACTCCGCGGCCGGGGGGAGAATGGAGTCCGGGGACTCCGCGGCCGGGGGGAGAATTGAGTCCGGGGACTCCGCGGCCGGGGGGAGAATTGAGTCCGGGGACTCCGCGGCCGGGGGGAGAATTGAGTCCGGGGACTCCGCGGCCGGGGGGAGAATTGAGTCCGGGGACTCCGCGGCCGGGGGGAGAATTGAGTCCGGGGACTCCGCGGCCGGGGGGAGAATTGAGTCCGGGGACTCCGCGGCCGGGGGGAGAATTGAGTCCGGGGACTCCGCGGCCGGGGGGAGAATTGAGTCCGGGGACTCCGCGGCCGGGGGGAGAATTGAGTCCGGGGACTCCGCGGCCGGGGGGAGAATTGAGTCCGGGGACTCCGCGGCCGGGGGGAGAATTGAGTCCGGGGACTCCGCGGCCGGGGGGAGAATTGAGTCCGGGGACTCCGCGGCCGGGGGGAGAATTGAGTCCGGGGACTCCGCGGCCGGGGGAGAATTGAGTCCGGGGACTCCGCGGCCGGGGGGTAGTATACGAGTCTGGGGACATCGCACACTGGGGGAGACAAGAGTGGGGACTCTGCGACCGAGGGGTAAAACAAGCCCAGGAACTCTGCGGCCGGGGGGAGGCGAATCCAGGGACTCCGCAGCCTGGGGGAAACGAGTCTGTACACTCTGGGGCCCGGAAGGGAGTAGACAAGTCTGGGGACGTCGCGCACTGGGGGAGACAAGACCGGGGACTCTGCGGCCGGGGTGGGGGTGGGGTAGATGAGTCTGGAGACTCCGTGGCCGGGGTGGTAGAGGAGTCTGGAGACTCCGCGGGCGGGTGGTAGATGAGTCTGGAGACTCCGCGGCCGATGTGAGACGAGTCCGGAGATTCCGAGGCCGGGGGTAGACGAGTCCGGAGATTCCGCGGGGCCCGGAGGGGAGTAGACAAGACCGTGGACTCTGCATCCGGAGGGATAGACGAGTCGGGGACGCTGCGGCCGGGGGGAGAATTGAGTCCGGGGACTCTGCGGCCGGGGGGAGAATTGAGTCCGGGGACTCTGCGGCCGGGGGGAGAATTGAGTCCGGGGACTCTGCGGCGGGGGGAGAATTGAGTCCGGGGACTCTGCGGCCGGGGGGAGAATTGAGTCCGGGGGCTCTGCGGCCGGGGGGAGAATTGAGTCCGGGGGCTCTGCGGCCGGGGGAGAATTGAGTCCGGGGACTCTGCGGCCGGGGGGAGAATTGAGTCCGGGGACTCTCCGGCCGGGGGGAGAATTGAGTCCGGGGACTCTGTGGCCGGGGGGAGAATTGAGTCCGGGGACTCTGCGGCCGGGGGGAGACGAGTCCGGGGACTCTGCGGCCGGGGGGAGAATTGAGTCCGGGGACTCTGCGGCCGGGGGGAGAATTGAGTCCGGGGACTCTGCGGCCGGGGGGAGAATTGAGTCGGGGACTCTGCGGCCGGGGGGAGAATTGAGTCCGGAGAACTGAGTCCGGGGACTCTGCGGCCGGGGGGAGAATTGAGTCCGGAGAACTGAGTCCGGGGACTCTGCGGCCGGGGGGAGAATTGAGTCCGGGGACTCTGCGGCCGGGGGGAGAATTGAGTCCGGGGACTCTGCGGCCGGGGGGAGAATTGAGTCCGGGGACTCTGCGGCCGGGGGGAGAATTGAGTCCGGGGACTCTGCGGCCGGGGGAGAATTGAGAATTGAGTCCGGGGGACTCTGCGGCCGGGGGGAGAATTGAGTCCGGGGACTCTGCGGCCGGGGGGAGAATTGAGTCCGGGGACTCTGCGGCCGGGGGGAGAATTGAGTCCGGGGACTCTGCGGCCGGGGGGAGAATTGAGTCCGGGGACTCTGCGGCCGGGGGGGAGAATTGAGTCCGGGGACTCTGCGGCCGGGGGGAGAATTGAGTCCGGGGACTCTGCGGCCGGGGGGGAGAATTGAGTCCGGGGACTCTGCGGCCGGGGGGAGAATTGAGTCCGGGGACTCTGCGGCCGGGGGAGAATTGAGTCCGGGGACTCTGCGGCCGGGGGGAGAATTGAGTCCGGGGACTCTGCGGCCGGGGGGAGAATTGAGTCCGGGGACTCTGCGGCCGGGGGGAGAATTGAGTCCGGGGACTCTGCGGCCGGGGGGGAGAATTGAGTCCGGGGACTCTGCGGCCGGGGGGAGAATTGAGTCCCGGGGACTCTGCGGCCGGGGGGAGAATTGAGTCCGGGGACTCTGCGGCCGGGGGGGAGAATTGAGTCCGGGGACTCTGCGGCCGGGGGAGAATTGAGTCCGGGGACTCTGCGGCCGGGGGGAGAATTGAGTCCGGGGACTCCGCGGCCTGGGGGGAGAATTGAGTCCGGGGACTCCGCGGCCGGGGGGGGAATTGAGTCCGGGACTCCGCGGCGGGGGAGAATTGAGTCCGGGACTCCGCGGCCGGGGGGAGAATTGAGTCCGGGGACTCCGCGGCCGGGGGGAGAATTGAGTCCGGGGACTCCGCGGCCCGGGGGGAGAATTGAGTCCGGGGACTCCGCGGCCGGGGGGAGAATTGAGTCCGGGGACTCCGCGGCCGGGGGGAGAATTGAGTCCGGGGACTCCGCGGCCGGGGGGAGAATTGAGTCCGGGGACTCCGCGGCCGGGGGGAGAATTGAGTCCGGGGACTCCGCGGCCGGGGGGTAGTATACGAGTCTGGGGACATCGCACACTGGGGGAGACAAGAGTGGGGACTCTGCGACCGAGGGGTAAAACAAGCCCAGGAACTCTGCGGCCGGGGGAAGGCGAATCCAGGGACTCCGCAGCCTGGGGGAAACGAGTCTGTACACTCTGGGGCCCGGAAGGGAGTAGACAAGTCTGGGACGTCGCGCACTGGGGAGACAAGACCGGGGACTCTGCGGCCGGGGTGGAGGTGGGGTAGATGAGTCTGGAGACTCCGTGGCCGGGGTGGTAGAGGAGTCTGGAGACTCCGCGGGCGGGGTGGGTAGATGAGTCTGGAGACTCCGCGGCCGATGTGAGACGAGTCCGGAGATTCCGAGCCGGGGGTAGACGAGTCCGGAGATTCCGCGGGGCCCGGAGGGGAGTAGACAAGACCGTGGACTCTGCATCCGGAGGGATAGACGAGTCCGGGGACGCTGCGGCCGGGGGGAGACGAGTCCGGGGACGCTGCGGCCGGGGGGAGACGAGTCCGGGGAGGCTGCGGCCGGGGGGAGACGAGTCCGGGGAGGCTGCGGCCGGGGGGAGACGAGTCCGGGGAGGCTGCGGCCGGGGGGGAGACGAGTCCGGGGAGGCTGCGGCCGGGGGGAGACGAGTCCGGGGACGCTGCGGCCGGGGGGAGACGAGTCCGGGGACGCTGCGGCCGGGGGGGAGACGAGTCCGGGGACGCTGCGGCCGGGGGGAGACGAGTCCGGGGGACGCTGCGGCCGGGGGGAGACGAGTCCGGGGACGCTGCCGGCCGGGGGGAGACGAGTCCGGGGACGCTGCGGCCGGGGGGAGACGAGTCCGGGGACGCTGCGGCCGGGGGGAGACGAGTCCGGGGACGCTGCGGCCGGGGGGAGACGAGTCCGGGGACGCTGCGGCCGGGGGGAGACGAGTCCGGGGACGCTGCGGCCGGGGGGAGACGAGTCCGGGGACGCTGCGGCCGGGGGGGGAGACGAGGTCCGGGGATGCTGCGGCCGGGGGGAGACGAGTCCGGGGACGCTGCGGCCGGGGGGGAGACGAGTCCGGGGACGCTGCGGCCGGGGGGAGACGAGTCCGGGGACGCTGCGGCCGGGGGGAGACGAGTCCGGGGACGCTGCGGCCGGGGGGAGACGAGTCCGGGGACGCTGCGGCCGGGGGAGACGAGTCCGGGGACGCTGCGGCTGGGGGGAGACGAGTCCGGGGACGCTGCGGCCGGGGGGAGACGAGTCCGGGGACGCTGCGGCCGGGGGGAGACGAGTCCGGGGACGCTGCGGCCGGGGGGAGACGAGTCCGGGGACGCTGCGGCCGGGGGGGAGACGAGTCCGGGGACGCTGCGGCCGGGGGGGAGACGAGTCCGGGGACGCTGCGGCCGGGGGGGAGACGAGTCCGGGGACGCTGCGGCCGGGGGGAGACGAGTCCGGGGGACGCTGCGGCCGGGGGGAGACGAGTCCGGGGACGCTGCGGCCGGGGGGAGACGAGTCCGGGGACGCTGCGGCCGGGGGGAGACGAGTCCGGGGACGCTGCGGCCGGGGGGAGACGAGTCCGGGGACGCTGCGGCCGGGGGGAGACGAGTCCGGGGACGCTGCGGCCGGGGGGAGACGAGTCCGGGGACGCTGCGGCCGGGGGGAGACGAGTCCGGGGACGCTGCGGCCGGGGGGAGACGAGTCCGGGGGACGCTGCGGCCGGGGGGAGACGAGTCCGGGGACGCTGCGGCCGGGGGGAGACGAGTCCGGGGACGCTGCGGCCGGGGGGAGACGAGTCCGGGGACGCTGCGGCCGGGGGGGAGACGAGTCCGGGGACGCTGCGGCCGGGGGGAGACGAGTCCGGGGACGCTGCGGCCGGGGGGAGACGAGTCCGGGGACGCTGCGGCCGGGGGGAGACGAGTCCGGGGACGCTGCGGCCGGGGGGGAGACGAGGTCCGGGGACGCTGCGGCCGGGGGGAGACGAGTCCGGGGACGCTGCGGCGGGGGGAGACGAGTCCGGGGACGCTGCGGCCGGGGGGGAGACGAGTCCGGGGACGCTGCGGCCGGGGGGAGACGAGGTCCGGGGACGCTGCGGCCGGGGGGAGACGAGTCCGGGGACGCTGCGGCCGGGGGGAGACGAGTCCGGGGACGCTGCGGCCGGGGGAGACGAGTCCGGGGACGCTGCGGCCGGGGGGAGACGAGTCCGGGGACGCTGCGGCCGGGGGGGAGACGAGTCCGGGGACGCTGCGGCCGGGGGGGAGACGAGTCCGGGGACGCTGCGGCCGGGGGGAGACGAGTCCGGGGACGCTGCGGCCGGGGGGAGACGAGTCCGGGGACGCTGCGGCCGGGGGGAGACGAGTCGGGGACGCTGCGGCCGGGGGGGAGACGAGTCCGGGGACGCTGCGGCCGGGGGGAGACGAGTCCGGGGACGCTGCGGCCGGGGGGAGACGAGTCCGGGGACGCTGCGGCCGGGGGGAGACGAGTCCTGGGGACGCTGCGGCCGGGGGGAGACGAGTCCGGGGACGCTGCGGCCGGGGGGAGACGAGTCCGGGGACGCTGCGGCCGGGGGGAGACGAGTCCGGGGACGCTGCGGCCGGGGGGAGACGAGTCCGGGGACGCTGCGGCCGGGGGGAGACGAGTCCGGGGACGCTGCGGCCGGGGGGAGACGAGTCCGGGGACGCTGCGGCCGGGGGGAGACGAGTCCGGGGACGCTGCGGCCGGGGGGAGACGAGTCCCGGGGACGCTGCGGCCGGGGGGAGACGAGTCCGGGGACGCTGCGGCCGGGGGGGGAGACGAGTCCGGGGACGCTGCGGCCGGGGGGAGACGAGTCCGGGGACGCTGCGGCCGGGGGGAGACGAGTCCGGGGACGCTGCGGCCGGGGGGAGACGAGTCCGGGGACGCTGCGGCCGGGGGGAGACGAGTCCGGGGACGCTGCGGCCGGGGGGAGACGAGTCCGGGGACGCTGCGGCCGGGGGGAGACGAGTCCGGGGACGCTGCGGCCGGGGGGAGACGAGTCCGGGGACGCTGCGGCCGGGGGGAGACGAGTCCGGGGACGGTGCGGCCGGGGGGGGAGACGAGTCCGGGGACGGTGCGGCCGGGGGGAGACGAGTCCGGGGACGCTGCGGCCGGGGGGAGACGAGTCCGGGGACGCTGCGGCCGGGGGGAGACGAGTCCGGGGACGCTGCGGCCGGGGGGAGACGAGTCCGGGGACGCTGCGGCCGGGGGGAGACGAGTCCGGGGACCCTGCGGCCGGGGGGAGACGAGTCCGGGGACGCCGCCGCCGGGGGGAGACGAGTCCGAAAGGTTTGGGGGAGGGAAGAGATCACGCCTGCAGTGGAAATGCTACACTACACACTTCTGGTTCTACCAACAATTGAATGTAATGATCTGAGACGTCTTGGTTCCATTTTCAGGAGTGACGTTACCGGATTCTGCCGTCTCTACCGTTATGTAAGGACCGTGAAACATGTCTCGAGAAAGAAAGCTCTTCCGCCAGGACCCGTCTCCATGTCCAGAAGTTTCCTCGGACTCCGGCAGCTCGTCCTCGCAGGACGCGTCCTCTGCCCCGGCTAAGCCCGGAGCGAGGGGTCAGCGGACTCGGAGCCAGGGCCACTTCCCCTTCAGCTTTCTGCCCGTTGACTGTCAGCTCCACGTCTTCTCATTCCTGACTGAGATGGAGAAGTGTACGGCGGCCCTGGTCTGCTCGGACTGGAGTAAGCTCATGCGTACGCCGCGCCTGTGGAGAGTGGCCGACTTCATGAGGCTGGGGGCCGTCCTGTCGGGCATGGATGGGGTGCTGGTGTCGGTGCGGGAGTTTGAGCGGTGGAAGGAGTGGGTGCACCAGTACGCCTACCACCTGACCTCCCGCGGAGCCTGCTTGTTGGTTCTTCGGGCTAGTTTTGATCTGGGAGATCAGAGGACCAAGTGGGCCGACTTCCTTCTTCAGTTTCTGGACGGCGTTCACTGTGGAGACCTTCAGGAGCTGGAGTTGAATTGGACGTTGACGCATCTGGAGCCTCTCGATATTTATCCCCCGGGTAGCATGGCGCAGATATGTTTGGCCAAGACTGACCAGTTCAACAGCTTTCAGACCCTCTTTGAGCGCCTCACCCGTACCTCCCCCAAACTCAGCCGCATAAAGCTGCCATTTGATTGGTCCGAGCATTCAGTGTCGCTTCTCACCAACTTCCAAAATCTCAGCACATTAGAACTGAACTATTTCTGGGTTTTCAAAAGTGTCCGGCCAGAAATAATGCAACAACTCACGAGATCCCTTCCCAAGCTTAAGACCTTGATCCTTCAGGTTCTCGTGCCTGTAAAGGACTTGGGCGTCTCGTACCCAATGGAGTCGAAGTCTCTGGAGTTTCTGGATGTGTCTCAGAGTCGCGGACTGGTGTTTAGTTACCTCGATTTACCCTCCCTGAAGGAACTTAAGATTAAGAAAACCATCAGGGGCATCATCCTCAATCGGAGAACACGGGTCGCCCTTCAAACCCGATGGACATGTTTGTATGACTTAATCAAGGTGGGCACGCCGAAGCTGGAGGTGTTCAACTCGCACAC
Organism: Anomaloglossus baeobatrachus; assembly: GCF_048569485.1. Lineage (NCBI taxonomy): Eukaryota > Metazoa > Chordata > Amphibia > Anura > Aromobatidae > Anomaloglossus > Anomaloglossus baeobatrachus. Next base: position 11,812,374 of record NC_134358.1, on the reverse strand, counting down.
GTTGCTTCCGAACTGGCAGACGCAGAGTTACCTGGAGCTGAGCGAGGTCCTCCTGCAGTGCTGCTACTGCATCCAGCACACGGACACGTGGCTGCTCTGATCCGGACCACCGCAGACCCTCATACCTGGGGCTGAGCGAGGTCCTCCTGCAGTGCTGCTACTACATCCAGCACACAGACACATGGCTGCTCTGATCCGGACCACCGCAGACCCTCATACCTGGGGCTGAGTGAGGTCCTCCTGCAGTGCTGCTACTGCATCCAGCACACAAACACATGGCTGCTCTGATCCGGACCACCGCAGACCCTGATACCTGGAGCTGAACGAGGTCCTCCTGCAGTGCTGCTACTGCATCCAGCACACGGACACGTGGCTGCTCTGATCCAGACCACCGCAGACCCTCATACCTGGGGCTGAGCGAGGTCCTCCTGCAGTGCTGCTACTGCATCCAGCACACAGACACATGGCTGCTCTGATCCGGACCACCGCAGACCCTGATACCTGGAGCTGAACGAGGTCCTCCTGCAGTGCTGCTACTGCATCCAGCACACGGACACGTGGCTGCTCTGATCCGGACCACCGCAGACCATCATACCTGGAGCTGAGCGAGGTCCTCCTGCAGTGCTGCTACTACATCCAGCACACGGACACGTGGCTGCTCTGATCCGGACCACCGCAGACCCTCATACCTGGGGCTGAGCGAGGTCCTCCTGCAGTGCTGCTACTGCATCCAGCACACGGACACGTGGCTGCTCTGATCCGGACCACCGCAGACCCTCATACCTGGGGCTGAGCGAGGTCCTCCTGCAGTGCTGCTACTACATCCAGCACACGGACACGTGGCTGCTCTGATCCGGACCACCGCAGACCCTCATACCTGGGGCTGAGCGAGGTCCTCCTGCAGTGCTGCTACTGCATCCAGCACACGGACACGTGGCTGCTCTGATCCAGACCACCGCAGACCCTCATACCTGGAGCTGAGCGAGGTCCTCCTGCAGTGCTGCTGCTGCATCCAGCACATGGACACGTGGCTGCTCTGATCCGGACCACCGCAGACCCTCATACCTGGGGCTGATCGAGGTCCTCCTGCAGTGCTGCTACTGCATCCAGCACACGGACACGTGGCTGCTCTGATCCGGACCACCGCAGACCCTCATACCTGGGGCTGATCGAGGTCCTCCTGCAGTGCTGCCACTGCATCCAGCACACAGACACGTGGCTGCTCTGATCCGGACCACCGCAGACCCTCATACCTGGGGCTGAGCGAGGTCCTCCTGCAGTGCTGCTACTGCATCCAGCACACGGACACGTGGCTGCTCTGATCCGGACCACCGCAGACCCTTGCCCCAGGGTCACCTCTCAGGAACTTTCCCCGGGTCAGCACCGTTGCGTCACATGAAGGAGCCTTCATCAGACCCTGAGCGTCTCTCCAGTAAATACATGCTTTGCCCTGAGGGTGTGAATTCATTCCTGGTCCAGAACCTAATCCTCCTCGGTAAATGTTTCGCCTTTTTTAAACCTTCTTCGGCTTTTTCTTATGTTTCTGTGTCTTCATTTCTTCATTCTTTAAAGGTTCCCGCAAGTGTGGAGGACCTGTGATTTTAAGTTTCTAGGTGACTCGTGCTGTTTTTGGGCTTTTGTAATGGAAAGAATAGGGGTGAGGACCTGTATATAAGGGGTGGGGACCTGTATATAAGGGGTGAGGGCCTGTATATAAGGGGTGAGGACCTGTATATAAGGGGTGAGGACCTGTATATAAGGGGTGAGGACCTGTATATAAGGGGCGGTGATGAGGGGACTGAGGCGCTCCGGCCTCACGGCTTCCGATCATTCACCCAAATGGTTGTGAAGTGGGACTGGAGCGACCGGTATTCTGATTTGTGGTTGAGGAAGGAGAGTTAAATGGTAGACCGCTGTCACACTGCGTCCCGTGGGGGGTTCTGTCCGAAGCCCTCATAAAATGGCTTTCAGACATATGTGCTGCCAGGGCCACTGACTATAATGGTACAGACGGAGTCAGTGTGCTCTGTTGTGCGCCATTTTCAGGCGTATACTCCAAAGGGAGGCGACACCCAGACGGAGTGGACTGGATCAGCGTGTACGCCTCCAGTAATAAAGCGTAACAATAAGATTGATGTAGCCAGCGCTCCGTGCTGCTTCCCTTAGAGCCGTGGCCCACGCTCCGTGCTGCTTCCCTTAGAGCCGTGGCCCACGCTCCGTGCTGCTTCCCTTAAAGCCGTGGCCCACGCTTCGTGCTGCTTCCATTAGAGCTGTGGCCCACGCTCCGTGCTGCTTCCATTAGAGCCATGGCCCACACTTCGTGCTGCTTCCATTAGAGCCGTGGCCCACGCTCCGTGCTGCTTCCCTTAGAGCCGTGGCCCACGCTCCGTGCTGCTTCCCTTAGAGCCGTGGCTCACGCTCCGTGCTGCTTCCATTAGAGCCGTGGCCCACGCTCCGTGCTGCTTCCATTAGAGCCGTGGCCCACGCTCCGTGCTGCTTCCATTAGAGCCGTGGCCCACGCTCCGTGCTGCTTCCCTTAGAGCCGTGGCCCACGCTCCGTGCTGCTTCCCTTAGAGCCGTGGCCCTCGCACCGTGCTGCTTCCCTTAGAGCCGTGGCCCACGCTTCGTGCTGCTTCCCTTAGAGCCGTGGCCCACGCTCCGTGCTGCTTCCCTTAGAGCCGTGGCCCACGCTCCGTGCTGCTTCCCTTAGAGCCGTGGCCCACGCTCCGTGCTGCTTCCCTTAGAGCCGTGGCCCACGCTCCGTGCTGCTTCCCTTAGAGACGTGGCCCACGCTCCGTGCTGCTTCCCTTAGAGACGTGGCCCACGCTCCATACTGTAAAGTCTGCTTCTCTTACAGCCGTGGCCCACGCTCCGTCCATTGGTCCAGTAGTCTTTAGTCCGCAGTCGGCTCCTCACTATCTCCCCCCCCCCCCCCCCACTTGTTCAGCACGGCAGGCGCGGGGCTCCAGTTTATGAGGTAGATTGTCCCCCTTCTTCTGGGGCAGTTATTGGGGTTCGGGGCTTCCTCTGTTTCGTTAGGCCATTAGTGTTGCTGGTGTCTCTCCCCTTTTGTGATAAATGGTAAAGTTGAACGGTTGCAATGCCAGGCTCCATCTGAACAGTCGCACGTTGTCCCCCGTCACCGGTGTAGCCAGGTCAGTGGATTGCGGTCGTTATTACGGTGACTCTCCTCCATATACACACAGGGTAACAGATTTTTCGGTGCCCAGACAATGGCATTCCTTTTCTATATTGGCGTTTTTTTTTTTTCTCTCGGTCTTCGAGTGTCCTTGATAGATTCACCTCTGGGTTGTTCTTGTCCTTTACCGTCCACTAAGGACAGCGCTGAGCCCCCCGGTCTGGTGCATCCGTCTGCACCGGGAATCTCTTGGTATAATCGGCCACAGCCGGCACAGGGGCCCCGCCAGGGCTTGTACAAGCTGTATACTGGAGCCTGGTCACATAGGCCCGCTCTGTCAGCCTTTAGAGTTTCTTTGTCATCAGGTCAGTCAGGGGCTTGTCCATGGTTCTGTTCCCCGGGAGGAGTATACACTGTGGTGCCCGAGATTGCCTCCACGTGCTTTTGGTTATGGAGCCACTGAGTTGTGGCTTCCACTTTGGTCTGGTCAGGCTTCATCTAGCCACTCTCTTCTTGGGACTTGTCCTCCTGAATGGTTAGCCCAGCTCGCTGAATGTGCTGGAGTATCTCCCCTACATGCTGCAGGTCTACCTCTCCGGTCTTACTCAATATGGCAATATCATCCACATACACCGTGTGCAGAATTATTAGGCAAGTTGTATTTTAGAGGATTGTTTTTTTTATTGATCAACAACTATGTTCTCAATCAGCCCAAAAGACTCATAAATATCAAAGCTTAATATTTTTGGCAGTTGGAGTGGGGTTTTAGATTTGGCTATCTTAGAAATAAACATTTCTGACATGCAAAAACAAAACCCCAAAAATGAGTGACCAATATCGCCCCCTTTCTTTTATGATGCCACTCAGCAGCCGACCATCCATAGATTCTGTCATTGCTTGATCTGTTTACGATCCACATTGCATGCAGCAGCCACCACAGCCTCCAGACACTGCTCCCAGAGGTGCACTGTTTTCCCTCCCTGTAGATCTCACATTTTATGAGGGACCACAGGTTCTCTATGGGGTTCAGATCAGGTGAACAAGGGGGCCATGTCATTATGTTTTCAGCTTTTAGACCTTTACTGGCCAGCCACGCTGTGGAGTAGTTGAATGCATGTGATGGAGCATTGTCCTGCAGGAAAATCATGTTTTTCTTGAGCGATACCGACTTCTTCCTGTACCACTGATTGAGGGAGTTGTCTTCCAGAAACTGGCAGTAGGTCTGGGAGTTGAGCTTCACTCCATCCTCAACCAGAAAAGGTCCCACAAGTTGATCTTTCCTGATCCCAGCCCATACCAGTGCCCACCCCCACCTTGCTGGTGTCTGAGTCGGAGTGGAGCTCTCTGCCCTTTACTGATCCAGCCTCTGGCCCATCCATCTGCCCATCAAGAGTCACTCTCATTTCATCATCCATAAAACCTGTGAAAAATCAGTCTTCAGATATTTCTTGGCCCAGTCTTGACGTCTTATCTTCTGTTTCTTGGTCAGAGGTGGTGGTTTTCGGCCTTCCTTACCTTGGCCTGTCCCTGAGTATGGCACACTTTGTGCTTTTTGATACTCCAGTAACGTTGCAGCTCTGAAATATGGCCAAACTGGTGGCAAATGGCATCTTGGCAGCTTCACGCTTGATTTTCCCCAATTCATGGGCAGTTATTTTGCGCCTTTTTTTACCCAGCACGCTTCTTGCGACCCTGTTGGCTATTTGCCATGAAACGCTTGATTGTTCGGTGATCACGCTTCAAAAGATGGCAATTTCAAGACTGCTGCATCCCTCTGCAAGACTCTCACAATATGGACTTTTCAGAGCCCGTCACATCTCTCTTCTGACCCATTTTACCAAAGGAAAGGAAGTTGCCTAATAATTAAGCCCCCCTTATATAGGGTGTTGTGTCATTACACCGCACCCCTCCTCATTACAGAGATGCACATCACCGGATTTACTTCATTGGTAGTTGGCTCTCAGCCTATACAGCGCGGAGTAGGACGACATATAAGAAGCATCATGTGATCACAATACGCATCTGCCTAATAATTCTGCACACAGTGTAAGCCTGGGAGCACTGACAGCTGCAAGCCTGACCTCCGCCATTCACTGACAGGTATCTGGTGCACGCTTCATCCCGAATAGCATGACCATAAATTGGAACAGACCAAAGGGGGGTGAAGGCTGAGGGCAGAATGTCAGGGGTATCTGCCACATCCTGTACTGAGGTCTAGGATAGACAGGAATGTTGCTCCCCCAATCTGGCCAGATCATGTATTCGGGGCAGGGGGTCTGCATCCATCATGGTTGTCTCATTTATCCTCTGGTCCATGCATAACCTTGTTCTCTGGTCTTTTTTTGGGACGTGGACTGCAGTGGTCACCCAGGGACTGCCCAACCTGAGTATTTCATCCACTTCTTTCCGAGTCCTCTGCTGATCCCCGGGTGCCTCGGTACTGCGGCTGTGGAATCGGCCCTGGTGTCCCGGTGTCCACCTGGTGCTCAGTCAGATTAGTTTGGCCAGGCTGGTTAGAGAAGAGTCCATAACCCCCTTAGTTGACTGGACTGTGCTGGGGTGAGGTGATCCCCCTAAGTTGACTGGACTGTGCTGTGGTGAGGTGATCCCCCTAAGTTGACTGGACTGTGCTGTGGTGAGGTGATCCCCCTAAGTTGACTGGATTGTGCTGTGGTGAGGTGATCCCCCTAAGTTGACTGGACTGTGCTGTGGTGAGGTGATCCCCCTAAGTTGACTGGACTGTGCTGGGGTGATGTGATCCCCTTAGTTGACTGGACTGTGCTGGGGTGAGGTGATCCCCCTAAGTTGACTGGACTGTGCTGGGGTGAGGTGATCCCCTTAGTTGACTGGACTGTGCTGGGGTGAGGTGATCCCCTTAGTTGACTGGACTGTGCTGGGGTGATGTGATCCCCTTAGTTGACTGGACTGTGCTGGGGTGAGGTGATCCCCTTAGTTGACTGGACTGTGCTGGGGTGAGGTGATCCCCTTAGTTGACTGGACTGTGCTGCGGTGAGGTGATCCCCCTAAGTTGACTGGATTGTGCTGGGTGAGGTGACCCCCTAACTTTTTTTTTAATCCAATCAATTTTTATTGTAGGAAGTTACATTACAAAAAAGGAGAAATTCAGGTATCATTGGCAATAATACACAAAGAAAACAACGCTGTAACACGTGGTAGTATCACCTTTGATTATGATTCACATTTCCTGTCACACCACCACCAATCATGTCTGATGCAAGTTGCAACTTTTTTAGGTTAATCAATACCCAATACGTATAGAGTCAACCTACCAATTTACTCTTTAATCCTCAAAATGAGGGATCCAAACAACCAGAACCAGAGAGTAAGAAAGGAAGATAAGAAAAGAGAGGGGAGAGAGAGGTGGGGGAGATGGGGAGAACCATGGATGGTTGCAAGGAAGCAACCAGGGAGGGGGAGGGGGGAGGGAGGGAATTGGATGGCGTTTTGGGGCAGCCCGAGCAGTAACAACAACAGAGATTTAAACACCTTGAATATTGACATGTGGTATGGGTGAACTCCCTGCGTAACACACACTTTGACCCTATTTGACCCATTTTTAATTATCAACAGTTTGCCCTGGAAACAGATGCCTGACAGGGGATGCATATACAGAGTTTAACCACGTGTCCCAAATCTGAAGTATTTTGTTTTTGGCGCGGATGGAGTGAGCCAGACAGAACTCGTATTGGCATTGGAGATTAATTCGGTTATATAGTTCAACTAATGTAGGCGTCTTTGGGGATTTCCAGTGCAAACGTATGCAATATCTGGCAGCTACTAGAATGTGAACTAATAAACCCCTGGATTCCCAAGAGAACTCCTCTATACCCACGTTTAGCACTGCCAGAGCCGGATTCGGATTAATAGGATAGCCTGTCAGCTCACCCATCAGGCCAAACACCTCCAACCAGAACGAGAAAACCTTGGGACAAGCCCACCAGCAGTGACCAAGAGTACCCCTTTGGAGGCAGCCCTTCCAACAATGTGGCGAATAATTTGGGAGGAACTGTGCTAAGTTGGCTGGGGACCGATACCATCGCAGGTGTACTTTTTTCAGTTGCTCCAGATGATTTATACACTTGGAATATTTTTGGATATTTGCTGATGCCGAGTGCCAGTTTGAAGGAGAGGTAGAGACACTCAACTCCACGTCCCATTTATTCATATAAGGAGATTTTTGCTCTTCGGGGGGGTTATTGAGCCATTTGTATGTCGAGGAGATACCTTTGGATTTAATTATCTTTTTAAATACCAAAGCTTTTGTTGTAGGTGTCACAAACCACCGGGGGGGTCACTCAGAAATCCCCCGCGCTGGCTACCAGTACGTCACAATCGGGGGGTAACAAGTGGGGGTCACCCCTCCTTTATACCTCCCGACCGACAGACAGAGCACGTGACGCGCTCTCTAGCGCCCCTCTTATAGTCAGGCCAATTATGGAATTGCCCGACAATAAGCAAGGAGGCCGCTATACTACTTATGCCGATTATTGAAGGGTCCCCGGTGAGAGTAGGGTATATATTCCCCCGACCTCCGCGGGCGGAATATATAATATCTTCCCGAATCTCACTGGCCTCCCCACAATAATCCTTGGCACAACTCGCTGCCACCAACCGCTTCACGGTAACTATTAGCCGAACACACAGACGTGGGATTCAAGATCGAGATAACAGAACAGCCCAAGATTAATTATATAATTTAATCAGCCTAAAGCACACTAGAAACTACAATATATACAATAGGGAATCTACAGAATATACATATGTCAGAGTACAGTTACAGATAAAGCATGGGTTACAAACAGGCATACACAGTTCCAGCAGTTACCTTGTTGCGTCTGGCCACAGGGGGGCGCTGTACCCAGGTTTTCTAGGATCCTTCCCACAGATGTTTCCTACACGTGCCCCCAGCGAAAAGAACACTGGAAAATGGCCGAAGTAGGGTTATCAACCTGGGCAAATCCAGGTCCCCTCCTACCTTAGTGACCTCAGAGGGAGCACTGCTCCACCCCTGGCTTGAGTTATGGACAATCCACAACATGGAATATGGGCCATAACTTTGCCTGGGAGCGTCGTAGGCGGACGCCAATGCTCTCATTGTGACAGTTATGAATTTAGCTACAGAACGAGGGGACTCATGACCTGTCTGCCAGTTCCCCATTGGCTGATATCACGCCTGGGGCATTTCCCAATGTCCTGCTCCCATAAAAAGGGTGTGCCGGCATCGTCCGCATGCGGAGACACCATTTTTATGGTTGCCATATTTATCGGAAATATGGCTTGCGAGATATGAACCATTTTTTACTGGAGTCGTTCTGTCTGGCTATTTCCATAGCCTTGCTAACTAGCTAGCAGCCCCCACTACAGGGTCACGGCAGGGAGTCATCCTGTGTCCATTGTCCCTAAGCCACCTAATTTCCATATCACAGGACATGGCCATGGAGGTGTAAGTGGAACACTGAGAACAAGAAGGGAGGGGGGCACTGCCAGGGAGTGATGAGGGATTATGACTGGAGTCATAATTCATCTTCATATCCCGGGATTTGCCTCACACCTCCCCCCTTTTGAGGGCGCTAGGGGGCAGCACACTCCGGTGTTCCCCCGTGCGCCCGTCCGCGACCTCTCCTTGTCGGGACAGCCCGTCTGCGTTACCGTGGTCACGGCCCCTTTTGTGGCGAATGGTGAAGTTGTATTGCTGGAGCGCAAGGCTCCATCGCAACAATCGCCCATTCGTCCCAGAGACGGTGTGCAACCAGCTGAGGGGATTGTGGTCCGTCTCCACGATGAAGTGGCGCCCGTATAGATAGGGTTGCAGACGCTGCAGGGCCCACACTATGGCCAGGCACTCCTTCTCCATTGTGGAATAGGCCACTTCCCTCGGTAACAGCTTCCGGCTCAGGTACAAGACTGGGTGCTCTTGGCTCGCAGAGTCCACCTGGCTGAGCACCGCACCGAGGCCGAAGTCACTGGCGTCGGTCTGTACTACAAACGGCCGCGTGAAGTCGGCTGCCTGTAGCACGGGCGGGCTGGACAGGGCGTCCTTTAGGGCCCGGAAGGCTGTCTCGCAGTCCATTGTCCAATCGACTGCAGAGGGCAGCTTCTTCTTGGTGAGGTCCGTCAAGGGCTTTGCCAGGCTACTATAGCATGGAACAAACCTCCTATAGTACCCAGCGGTCCCCAAGAAGGACATCACCTGCTTCTTGGTCCTGGGGGTGGGCCAGGATGCGATGGCCTCCACTTTCTCAGGCTCGGGCTTCAGTGTTCTCCCGCCTACCCGGTGACCGAGGTACTGGACCTCGCTCATGGCCAGCTGACACTTTCCCGGCTTGATGGTCAAACCTGCCCGGTGGATCCGCCTGAGCACCTGTGCTAGATGCTCTAGGTGGTCCTCCCAGGTGGGACTGAAGACGGCAATGTCATCTAGGTACGCGGCCGCGTACCCTTCAAGTCCCTTGAGCAGGGTGTTGACCATCCGCTGGAAAGTGGCAGGGGCATTCCTCATCCCGAATGGCATCACCGTGGACTCGTATAGTCCAAATGGGGTAATAAAGGCAGAGCGTTCCCTGGCCTTGCGAGTCAGGGGGATCTGCCAATATCCCCGGCTCAGATCCATGATGGTCAGGTACTGAGCCCCGGCCAACTGATCGAGCAGGTCATCGATGCGTGGCATTGGGTACGCATCGGCGACCGTGACCGCATTGAGCCCCCTGTAGTCCACGCAGAACCGCGTGGTTCGGTCCTTCTTAGGGACGAGGACTACAGGCGAGGCCCAAGCGCTGTTGGATGCCTGGATCACCCCCAGCTTCAGCATCTCGTCAATCTCCTGGCGCATGTGTTGCTGCACCTCCAGGGAGACCCGATATGCTGAACGCCGGATCGGGGGATGATCCCCAGTGTCCACGTGATGGACAGCCAAGTCAGTCCTTCCGGGCTGGTTGGTAAACAACCCCCGGAAGGGGTGTAGGGTGGCCCACAGCTGGGACCGTTGGTCCTCCAAGAGCTGGTGGCCAACCTCCACATCCTCAATGGATCCGCCTGCCCTAACCTGGGCTAGCATATCCAAGAGGGTTTCCGCTTCTCCCTCCTCGGGCAGGTTGCACACGGGGAGCGCACATGCCTCCCGCTCATGATGTGCCTTCATCATGTTCACATGGAAGGGCTTCCGCCTTCCACGGGCAGGGTCCAGGGTGACCAGGTACGTCACAGGGTTGAGCTGCTGGTACACGAGGTATGGGCCTTCCCAGGCTGCCTGAAGCTTGTCCTGTGGTACGGGGACCAGTACCCACACCTTTTGACCCACTTGGTAGGTCCTCTCACAAGCGTTCTGGTCGTACCAACGCTTCTGATCGGCCTGGGCTTGAGCCATATTGTCGTGTACCAGTTGCGTCAAGGCCTGCATTTTGTCCCGGAAGCGCATGACATACTCGATAACCGACACTCCAGGGGTGGCCAAATCCCCTTCCCAAGCCTCTTTCACCAGAGCCAGGGGGGCCCCGCACACGTCGCCCGTACAGGAGCTCAAACGGTGAGAATCCTGTTGAGGCCTGTGGAACCTCCCGGTAAGCAAATAACAGGTGTGGGAGATACCGCTCCCAGTCACGCCCATGGGAGTCGACCAACATCTTAAGCATCTGCTTTAAGGTGCCATTGAACCGCTCGCGCAGGCCATTAGTCTGTGGATGGTACGGGCTGGCCACCAGATGTCGCACCTGGACTTGCTTACAGAGGGCCTCCATCAGCTGGGACATGAATTGGGTCCCCCGGTCAGTGAGCATTTCCTGGGGGAAAACCCACTCGGGGAGAAAATCTCCAGCAATGCGGTGGCCACCTTGTCAGCCCGAATGGACGACAAGGCCACTGCTTCTGGGTACCGGGTGGCATAGTCCACTACCGTCAGTAGGAAGCGTTTCCCGGAGCTGCTGGGGATGGCCAGCGGGCCGACCAGATCCACAGCCACCCTCCTGAAAGGCTCATCGATGATTGGCAGAGATACTAGTGGGGCTTTGGGGCGTGGCCCCGCCTTCCCCACTCTCTGACAGGTTTCACACGAACGGCAGTAGGCAGCCACATCGGCCCCCATTTTTGGCCAGTAGAAATGCTGGTTTAACCTGGCCTTGGTCTTAGCGATCCCTAGGTGTCCGGCCATCGGAATCTCATGTGCGATCCGCAACAACTCCGTCCGGAACGGATAGGGTACCACCAACTGTCGGTCCCTGGGCCACGCCTCCGGTGAACCCTGCTGGACCGTGGCCCGGTACAGCCGTCCTTGGTCCCAGACCACTCGCTCCGGGTCCGAGTCCGAGGGAGGCTGTGCCGCCTGCTCCTTAAGAGCTTTCAGGCTGTCGTCAGCTTCTAACGCTGCCTGAAACCCCTGACTAGATGTGGCCAGAATCGACGAGACTGTCACATCTTCAGTCAGTACCCCGGGACCTGTGTCCTGGCCTCCACCTGACTCGGCTGCCACTTGGTCAGAAGGGGAAGAGCTATCGGACCTCCGGGAGGCCCCTTGGCTTCCAGCACTCCCACTGCGGGTGACAGCGGCCACAGCCGCTGCGACCGTGGGTCGTGCCTGCTCCTCCTCCGTTCCTGACCAAGTCGCCGGTTCAGGCAGACCTACCTGGCTTCCTGACACCCCGGTTGTGGGGGAACCATGCACCGAGATCTTACCTGGGAGCACTTCCGCTCCTGGACCGGCCCCAATCTCACCTGCCTGTTCCCCTCCTGCAGCAACAGAACCCCGCTGTGAAATCTCTGGGGACCCCACATTTGCTGTGGTAGCCCCCACCCCACACACTGGTCCTCCCCCTGCAGCACCCTGCTCTCTGCTTATCCCTGCAGAGGGCAACAGATCCCAGCTCACAGGCTGGTTACTTGTAGAGGCATTGTCACACCTTTCTCTGACCCCCTCCCCTCCTGTCACAGCTGCAGCTGTGTGTGTGTCTATGGTGTCTATGCAAGCAGAAATATCAGAGTTCACTCCCTCCTCCCTTACATCATTCATAGATAACACATTAACATTGTCCGGAGGCATGTCAGTACTGGCTGAAGGTTCAGCCCTTGGTTGGGGCCCAAACTGGGAGGTTATCTGCCCCAAATCTGTCCCAAGTAGCACGTTTGCAGGGATCCGATCAGTTACCCCCACCTCTCTCACCCCTCGCCCTGCGCCCCAGTCCACATAAATGTCAGCAACAGGCAGCGCCGGGTCAATGCCTCCAATCCCGGAGACAGCGAGGGTTTTTCCAGGGATCAAGTCTTGGGGGGACACCATCTCAGGCCGCACCAGAGTCACCTCCGAGGCGCTGTCTCGCAGTCCTATGGTCACAGACCGGCCGACGGTGACAGGTTGGAAGCTGTCCAGGGACCTACCACCACCCCCACCCACACAATACACCTTGGGCGGCCCTTGGGACGGGGACGGAGCCGGGGCCTTGGGACGCTGAGGGCACATGGCCTTGAAGTGTCCAGGTAGGTTGCACTGGTGGCACCGTCTTGGCTCTGCCACGGGCCTGGAGAGGGGAGTTGAGGGGGACACCCCCTGCAGTCTAGGGGCAGGTGGGGCAGTCGCAGAATTCATCTTACCCCCTCTCCAGGTGCTGCTGGTGGCTGCTCTCCTGGCTTCAGGAGCCCGATTGTTGGTGTAGTCATCGGCCAGGGCAGCTGTAGCCGTGGACCCCTTTGGCTTCTGGTCTCGGATGAACTGGCGGAGATCCTCAGGGCAGTTCCACAAGAGTTGCTCCGTGATGAACAAGTCCAGGATCTCCGGTCCGGTGGAAAGCTGCAGGCCTTGGGTCCAGTGGTCGGCAGCTCGGGCAAGTGCCCGCCGGTGGTCAGCCCAGGAGTCCTTTGGTCCCTTCTGTAGGCTCCGGAACTTCTTGCGGTAGGACTCTGGAGTGAGGTTGTACTGTTGGATCAGGGCCCGCTTGATGGTGTCGTAGCCCTGATCTGCCTCAGCAGGCAAGTCCCCAAGGATATCCAGGGCCTTACCCCTTAAACGGGGGGTCAGGGATTTGGCCCACTGGTCCTTGTCCAGATGGTGCTGCAAGCAAGTCCGTTCAAAAGCAGTCAAGAAAGAGTCCAAGTCTCCATCCTTCTCCAGCACTGGGAAGTCCTCAACACGGACCTTTGGAAGTTTGGTGTCTCGAAGGTCACATGTGGCTGATGAGGGCCGGAGCTGAGCTAGCTGCAGCTGGTAGTCACGGTCTGCCTGTCGCTCTCGCTCTTCACGCGCTGCCTGCCGCTCTCGCTCCGCAGCCTCACGCTCTGCGTGCCGCTCCGCAGCCTCAGCGTCACGCGCTGCCTGCCGCTCTGCCCTGCGCTCTGCCAGGAGTTCCTTGTAGCCCTTCTGGTCTCCAGCCTGGAGAAGGGCCATAGCCATTTGAAGAAGGCTATCCGAGCCTCCCAGGCTCGGTGGAATGGCACGTGGTGATCTGCGGCACGCTGCAGAGCTAGGCGATTCACTGTCCCTTTCAGAGCGGAGGGCTGGCATCTGGCTCGTTGAGGAACCTTGGGTGAGCTCCTCCTCATCTTGTCCAGCAGTGCCAGGTTGCGCAATGTCCTCGGCAGAACGGTTTTCTGGCGTCGAGCTCCTGGAGGACTCGTGGGCAACCTCCTCATTGCTGTCCACAGCACCGTCCTCCCTCTCTTCGGCTCCTGCCTTAGCATTGGCCAGTTGCATAGCTCTGCTCCTGGTGCCATCAGCCATTCTTGCAGACTTTTGGTCACTGACACAGAACTGACACCTGATGCCTCCACACACCTTACAGTATCTGCACTCTGACACTCTAGTGTTGAGCTAGTCTGAAGACCCCAGCAGCCACAGCTGCTGCAGGCAGTCTTTAGTGTCTGGGAGTATGGGTCTCACACTCACACACACTATTATCTCGATCCCACCGCTATGCCACCAATATGTCACAAACCACCGGGGGGGTCACTCAGAAATCCCCCGCGCTGGCTACCAGTACGTCACAATCGGGGGGTAACAAGTGGGGGTCACCCCTCCTTTATACCTCCCGACCGACAGACAGAGCACGTGACGCGCTCTCTAGCGCCCCTCTTATAGTCAGGCCAATTATGGAATTGCCCGACAATAAGCAAGGAGGCCGCTATACTACTTATGCCGATTATTGAAGGGTCCCCGGTGAGAGTAGGGTATATATTCCCCCGACCTCCGCGGGCGGAATATATAATATCTTCCCGAATCTCACTGGCCTCCCCACAATAATCCTTGGCACAACTCGCTGCCACCAACCGCTTCACGGTAACTATTAGCCGAACACACAGACGTGGGATTCAAGATCGAGATAACAGAACAGCCCAAGATTAATTATATAATTTAATCAGCCTAAAGCACACTAGAAACTACAATATATACAATAGGGAATCTACAGAATATACATATGTCAGAGTACAGTTACAGATAAAGCATGGGTTACAAACAGGCATACACAGTTCCAGCAGTTACCTTGTTGCGTCTGGCCACAGGGGGGCGCTGTACCCAGGTTTTCTAGGATCCTTCCCACAGATGTTTCCTACACGTGCCCCCAGCGAAAAGAACACTGGAAAATGGCCGAAGTAGGGTTATCAACCTGGGCAAATCCAGGTCCCCTCCTACCTTAGTGACCTCAGAGGGAGCACTGCTCCACCCCTGGCTTGAGTTATGGACAATCCACAACATGGAATATGGGCCATAACTTTGCCTGGGAGCGTCGTAGGCGGACGCCAATGCTCTCATTGTGACAGTTATGAATTTAGCTACAGAACGAGGGGACTCCCCCCTCCCTTCTTGTTCTCAGTGTTCCACTTACACCTCCATGGCCATGTCCTGTGATATGGAAATGAGGTGGTGTGGGAACAATGGACACAGGATGACTCCCTGCCGTCACCCTGTAACAAGAGTTGTATCTCATTAGCAAGGCTATGGAAATAGCCAGACAGAACGACTCCAGTAAAAAATGGTTCATATCTCGCAAGCCATATTTCCGATAAATATGGCAACCATAAAAATGGTGTCTCCGCATGTGGACGATGCCGGCACCCCCTTTTTATGGGAGCAGGACATTGGGAAATGCCCCAGGCGTGATATCAGCCAATGGGGAACTGGCAGACAGGTCATGAGTCCCCTCGTTCTGTAGCTAAATTCATAACTGTCACAATGAGAGCATTGGCGTCTGCCTACGACGCTCCCAGGCCAAGTTATGGCCATATTCCATGTTGTGGATTTTGTCCATAACTCCAGCCAGGGGTGGAGCAGTGCTTCCCTGTGAGGTCACTAAGGTAGGAGGGGACCTGGATTGCCCAGGTTGATAACCCTACTTCGGCCATTTTCCAGTGTTCTTCTGCTCGGGGGCCTGGTTGGGAAAGACCTGTGAGGGAGTTCCTGGAAACCTGGTCTACAGCGCCCCCCTGTGGCCAGACGCAACAAGGTAACTGCTGGAACTGTGTATGCCTGTTTGTAACCCATGCTTTGATTGTAACTGTACTCTGACATATGTATATTCTGTAGATTCCCTATTGTATATATTGTAGTTTCTAGTGTGCTTTAGGCTGATTAAATTATATAATTAATCTTGGGCTGTTCTGTTATCTCGATCTTGAATCCCACGTCTGTGTGTTCGGCTAATAGTTACCGTAAATCGGTTGGTGGCAGCGAATTGTGCCAAGGATTATTGTGGGGAGGCCAGTGAGATTCGGGGAGATTTTATATATTCCGCCCGCGGAGGTCGGGGGAATATATACCTTACTCTCACCGGGGACCCTTCAATAATCGGCATAAGTAGTATAGCGGCCTCCTTGCTTATTGTCGGGCAATTCCATAATTGGCCTGACTATAAGAGGGGCGCTAGAGAGCGCGTCACGTGCTCTGTCTGTCGGTCGGGAGGTATAAAGGAGGGGTGACCCCCACTTGTTACCCCCCGATTGTGACGTACTGGTAGCCAGCGCGGGGGATTTCTGAGTGACCCCCCCGGTGGTTTGTGACATATTGGTGGCATAGCGGTGGGATCGAGATAATAGTGTGTGTGAGTGTGAGACCCATACTCCCAGACACTAAAGACTGCCTGCAGCAGCTGTGGCTGCTGGGGTCTTCAGACTAGCTCAACACTAGAGTGTCAGAGTGCAGATACTGTAAGGTGTGTGGAGGCATCAGGTGTCAGTTCTGTGTCAGTGACCAAAAGTCTGCAAGAATGGCTGATGGCACCAGGAGCAGAGCTATGCAACTGGCCAATGCTAAGGCAGGAGCCGAAGAGAGGGAGGACGGTGCTGTGGACAGCAATGAGGAGGTTGCCCACGAGTCCTCCAGGAGCTCGACGCCAGAAAACCGTTCTGCCGAGGACATTGCGCAACCTGGCACTGCTGGACAAGATGAGGAGGAGCTCACCCAAGGTTCCTCAACGAGCCAGATGCCAGCCCTCCGCTCTGAAAGGGACAGTGAATCACCAGGCTCCGCAGCGTGCCGCAGATCACCACGTGCCATTCCACCGAGCCTGGGAGGCTCGGATAGCCTTCTTCAAATGGCTATGGCCCTTCTCCAGGCTGGAGACCAGAAGGGCTACAAGGAACTCCTGGCAGAGCGCAGGGCAGAGCGGCACGCAGAGCGTGAGGCTGCGGAGCGAGAGCGGCAGGCAGCACGTGAAGAGCGAGAGCGACAGGCAGACCGTGACTACCAGCTGCAGCTAGCTCAGCTCCGGCCCTCATCAGCCACATGTGACCTTCAAAACACCAAACTTCCAAAGGTCCGTGTTGAGGACTTCCCAGTGCTGGAGAAGGATGGAGACTTGGACTCTTTCTTGACTGCTTTTGAACGGACTTGCTTGCAGCACCATCTGGACAAGGACCAGTGGGCCAAATACCTGACCCCCCGTTTAAGGGGTAAGGCCCTGGATATCCTTGGGGACTTGCCTGCTGAGGCAGATCAGGGCTACGACACCATCAAGCGGGCCCTGATCCAACAGTACAACCTCACTCCAGAGTCCTACCGCAAGAAGTTCCGGAGCCTACAGAAGGGACCAAAGGACTCCTGGGCTGACCACCGGCGGGCACTTGCCCGAGCTGCCGACCACTGGACCCAAGGCCTGCAGCTTTCCACCGGACCGGAGATCCTGGACTTGTTCATCACGGAGCAACTCTTGTGGAACTGCCCTGAGGATCTCCGCCAGTTCATCCGAGACCAGAAGCCAAAGGGGTCCACGGCTACAGCTGCCCTTGCCGATGACTACACCAACAACCGGGCCCCTGAGGCCAGGAGAGCGGCCACCAGCAGCACCTGGAGAGGGGGTAAGATGAATTCTGCGACTGCCCCACCTGCCCCTAGACTGCAGGGGGTGTCCCCCTCAACTCCCCTCTCCAGGCCCGTGGCGGAACCAAGACGGTGCCACCAGTGCAACCTACCTGGACACTTCAAGGCCATGTGCCCTCAGCGTCCCAAGGCCCCGGCTCCGTCCCCGTCCCAAGGGCCGCCCAAGGTGTATTGTGTGGGTGGGGGTGGTGGTAGGTCCCTGGACAGCTTCCAACCTGTCACCGTCGGCCGGTCTGTGACCATAGGACTGCGAGACAGCGCCTCGGAGGTGACTCTGGTGCGGCCTGAGATGGTGTCCCCCCAAGACTTGATCCCTGGAAAAACCCTCGCTGTCTCCGGGATTGGAGGCATTGACCCGGCGCTGCCTGTTGCTGACATTTATGTGGACTGGGGCGCAGGGCGAGGGGTGAGGGAGGTGGGGGTAACTGATCGGATCCCTGCAAACGTGCTACTTGGGACAGATTTGGGGCAGATAACCTCCCAGTTTGGGCCCCAACCAAGGGCTGAACCTTCAGCCAGTACTGACATGCCTCCGGACAATGTTAATGTGTTATCTATGAATGATGTAAGGGAGGAGGGAGTGAACTCTGATATTTCTGCTTGCATAGACACCATAGACACACACTCAGCTGCAGCTGTGACAGGGGAGGGGGTCAGAGAAAGGTGTGACAATGCCTCTACAAGTAACCAGCCTGTGAGCTGGGATCTGTTGCCCTCTGCAGGGATAAGCAGAGAGCAGGGTGCTGCAGGGGGAGGACCAGTGTGTGGGGTGGGGGCTACCACAGCAAATGTGGGGTCCCCAGAGATTTCACAGCGGGGTTCTGTTGCTGCAGGGGGGGAACAGGCAGGTGAGATTGGGGCCGGTCCAGGAGCGGAAGTGCTCCCAGGTAAGATCTCGGTGCATGGTTCCCCCACAACCGGGGTGTCAGGAAGCCAGGTAGGTCTGCCTGAACCGGCGACTTGGTCAGGAACGGAGGAGGAGCAGGCACGACCCACGGTCGCAGCGGCTGTGGCCGCTGTCACCCGCAGTGGGAGTGCTGGAAGCCAAGGGGCCTCCCGGAGGTCCGATAGCTCTTCCCCTTCTGACCAAGTGGCAGCCGAGTCAGGTGGAGGCCAGGACACAGGTCCCGGGGTACTGACTGAAGATGTGACAGTCTCGTCGATTCTGGCCACATCTAGTCAGGGGGTTCAGGCAGCGTTAGAAGCTGACGACAGCCTGAAAGCTCTTAAGGAGCAGGCGGCACAGCCTCCCTCGGACTCGGACCCGGAGCGAGTGGTCTGGGACCAAGGACGGCTGTACCGGGCCACGGTCCAGCAGGGTTCACCGGAGGCGTGGCCCAGGGACCGACAGTTGGTGGTACCCTATCCGTTCCGGACGGAGTTGTTGCGGATCGCACATGAGATTCCGATGGCCGGACACCTAAGGATCGCTAAGACCAAGGCCAGGTTAAACCAGCATTTCTACTGGCCAAAAATGGGGGCCGATGTGGCTGCCTACTGCCGTTCGTGTGAAACCTGTCAGAGAGTGGGGAAGGCGGGGCCACGCCCCAAAGCCCCACTGGTATCTCTGCCCATCATCGATGAGCCTTTCAGGAGGGTGGCTGTGGATCTGGTCGGCCCGCTGGCCATCCCCAGCAGCTCCGGGAAACGCTTCATACTGACGGTAGTGGACTATGCCACCCGGTACCCAGAAGCAGTGGCCTTGTCGTCCATTCGGGCTGACAAGGTGGCCACCGCATTGCTGGAGATTTTCTCCCGAGTGGGTTTTCCCCAGGAAATGCTCACTGACCGGGGGACCCAATTCATGTCCCAGCTGATGGAGGCCCTCTGTAAGCAAGTCCAGGTGCGACATCTGGTGGCCAGCCCGTACCATCCACAGACTAATGGCCTGTGCGAGCGGTTCAATGGCACCTTAAAGCAGATGCTTAAGATGTTGGTCGACTCCCATGGGCGTGACTGGGAGCGGTATCTCCCACACCTGTTATTTGCTTACCGGGAGGTTCCACAGGCCTCAACAGGATTCTCACCGTTTGAGCTCCTGTACGGGCGACGTGTGCGGGGCCCCCTGGCTCTGGTGAAAGAGGCTTGGGAAGGGGATTTGGCCACCCCTGGAGTGTCGGTTATCGAGTATGTCATGCGCTTCCGGGACAAAATGCAGGCCTTGACGCAACTGGTACACGACAATATGGCTCAAGCCCAGGCCGATCAGAAGCGTTGGTACGACCAGAACGCTTGTGAGAGGACCTACCAAGTGGGTCAAAAGGTGTGGGTACTGGTCCCCGTACCACAGGACAAGCTTCAGGCAGCCTGGGAAGGCCCATACCTCGTGTACCAGCAGCTCAACCCTGTAACGTACCTGGTCACCCTGGACCCTGCCCGTGGAAGGCGGAAGCCCTTCCATGTGAACATGATGAAGGCACATCATGAGCGGGAGGCATGTGCGCTCCCCGTGTGCAACCTGCCCGAGGAGGGAGAAGCGGAAACCCTCTTGGATATGCTAGCCCAGGTTAGGGCAGGCGGATCCATTGAGGATGTGGAGGTTGGCCACCAGCTCTTGGAAGACCAACGGTCCCAGCTGTGGGCCACCCTCCTCCCCTTCCGGGGGTTGTTTACCAACCAGCCCGGAAGGACTGACTTGGCTGTCCATCACGTGGACACTGGGGATCATCCCCCGATCCGGCGTTCAGCATATCGGGTCTCCCTGGAGGTGCAGCAACACATGCGCCAGGAGATTGACGAGATGCTGAAGCTGGGGGTGATCCAGGCATCCAACAGCGCTTGGGCCTCGCCTGTAGTCCTCGTCCCTAAGAAGGACCGAACCACTCGGTTCTGCGTGGACTACAGGGGGCTCAATGCGGTCACAGTCGCCGATGCGTACCCAATGCCACGCATCGATGACCTGCTCGATCAGTTGGCCGGGGCTCAGTACCTGACCATCATGGATCTGAGCCGGGGATATTGGCAGATCCCCCTGACTCGCAAGGCCAGGGAACGCTCTGCCTTTATTACCCCATTTGGACTGTACGAGTCCACGGTGATGCCATTCGGGATGAGGAATGCCCCTGCCACTTTCCAGCGGATGGTCAACACCCTGCTCAAGGGACTTGAAGGGTACGCGGCCGCGTACCTGGATGACATTGC
The DNA here is from genome assembly GCF_048569485.1 of Anomaloglossus baeobatrachus. Taxonomy (NCBI): domain Eukaryota; kingdom Metazoa; phylum Chordata; class Amphibia; order Anura; family Aromobatidae; genus Anomaloglossus; species Anomaloglossus baeobatrachus. Next base: position 11,791,783 of record NC_134358.1, on the reverse strand, counting down.
CGTCTTCAGTCCCACCTGGGAGGACCACCTAGAGCATCTAGCACAGGTGCTCAGGCGGATCCACCGGGCAGGTTTGACCATCAAGCCGGGAAAGTGTCAGCTGGCCATGAGCGAGGTCCAGTACCTCGGTCACCGGGTAGGTGGGAGAACACTGAAGCCCGAGCCTGAGAAAGTGGAAGCCATCGCATCCTGGCCCACCCCCAGGACCAAGAAGCAGGTGATGTCCTTCTTGGGGACCGCTGGGTACTATAGGAGGTTTGTTCCATGCTATAGTAGCCTGGCAAAGCCCTTGACGGACCTCACCAAGAAGAAGCTGCCCTCTGCAGTCGATTGGACAGTGGACTGCGAGACAGCCTTCCGGGCCCTAAAGGACGCCCTGTCCAGCCCGCCCGTGCTACAGGCAGCCGACTTCACGCGGCCGTTTGTAGTACAGACCGACGCCAGTGACTTCGGCCTCGGTGCGGTGCTCAGCCAGGTGGACTCTGCGAGCCAAGAGCACCCAGTCTTGTACCTGAGCAGGAAGCTGTTACCAAGGGAAGTTGCCTATTCCACGATGGAGAAGGAGTGCCTGGCCATAGTGTGGGCCCTGCAGCGTCTGCAACCCTATCTATACGGGCGCCACTTCATCGTGGAGACGGACCACAATCCCCTCAGCTGGTTGCACACCGTCTCTGGGACGAATGGGCGATTGTTGCGATGGAGCCTTGCGCTCCAGCAATACAACTTCACCATTCGCCACAAAAGGGGCCGTGACCACGGTAACGCAGACGGGCTGTCCCGACAAGGAGAGGTCGCGGACGGGCGCACGGGGGAACACCGGAGTGTGCTGCCCCCTAGCGCCCTCAAAAGGGGGGAGGTGTGAGGCAAATCCCGGGATATGAAGATGAATTATGACTCCAGTCATAATCTCTCATCACTCCCTGGCAGTGCCCCCTCCCTTCTTGTTCTCAATGTCCAGCATCTGTGAAGGTGTTACACCTCCATGGCCATGTCCTGTGATATGGAAATGAGGTGGTGTGGGAACAATGGACACAGGATGACTCCCTGCCGTCACCCTGTAACAAGAGTTGTATCTCATTAGCAAGGCTATGGAAATAGCCAGACAGAACGACTCCAGTAAAAAATGGTTCATATCTCGCAAGCCATATTTCCGATAAATATGGCAACCATAAAAATGGTGTCTCCGCATGTGGACGATGCCGGCACCCCCTTTTTATGGGAGCAGGACATTGGGAAATGCCCCAGGCGTGATATCAGCCAATGGGGAACTGGCAGACAGGTCATGAGTCCCCTCGTTCTGTAGCTAAATTCATAACTGTCACAATGAGAGCATTGGCGTCCGCCTACGACGCTCCCAGGCCAAGTTATGGCCATATTCCATGTTGTGGATTTTGTCCATAACTCCAGCCAGGGGTGGAGCAGTGCTTCCCTGTGAGGTCACTAAGGTAGGAGGGGACCTGGATTGCCCAGGTTGATAACCCTACTTCGGCCATTTTCCAGTGTTCTTCTGCTCGGGGGCCTGGTTGGGAAAGACCTGTGAGGGAGTTCCTGGAAACCTGGTCTACAGCGCCCCCCTGTGGCCAGACGCAACAAGGTAACTGCTGGAACTGTGTATGCCTGTTTGTAACCCATGCTTTGATTGTAACTGTACTCTGACATATGTATATTCTGTAGATTCCCTATTGTATATATTGTAGTTTCTAGTGTGCTTTAGGCTGATTAAATTATATAATTAATCTTGGGCTGTTCTGTTATCTCGATCTTGAATCCCACGTCTGTGTGTTCGGCTAATAGTTACCGTAAATCGGTTGGTGGCAGCGAATTGTGCCAAGGATTATTGTGGGGAGGCCAGTGAGATTCGGGGAGATTTTATATATTCCGCCCGCGGAGGTCGGGGGAATATATACCTTACTCTCACCGGGGACCCTTCAATAATCGGCATAAGTAGTATAGCGGCCTCCTTGCTTATTGTCGGGCAATTCCATAATTGGCCTGACTATAAGAGGGGCGCTAGAGAGCGCGTCACGTGCTCTGTCTGTCGGTCGGGAGGTATAAAGGAGGGGTGACCCCCACTTGTTACCCCCCGATTGTGACGTACTGGTAGCCAGCGCGGGGGATTTCTGAGTGACCCCCCCGGTGGTTTGTGACAAAGGCTTTATAATATGCCGATATGTTTGGGGTGCCCAATCCCCCTAAGTCATATGGGGGGTATAAGACTTTACCTGCGACCCTAGCCCTTTTATTACCCCAGACAAATTTGTTAGTCAACGATTGAAGTTTCATCAGGGTTTTGTGAGAAATTTTGATGGGAAGGCATCTGAGCACATACAATATTTTGGGTAAGAAAACCATTTTAAAGGACTGTATCCTGGCCATCCAGGACAATGATATTTTTTCATACCTTCCCAATTCCTTTTCTAAATTTTGGATCAGAGGTTCCAAATTTTCTTTAATTAACATCTGTGATGGTGTCAGCTTAATGCCCAAATAAGGTATCCCCCTGTCGCACCATTTGAATTGAAAGGCCCCCTCCAGCGCACTCCTGGCCTCCGCCGGTACATTAAACGGCAGTATCAAAGACTTTGCCGCATTAAGCTTATAATACGACACTTTAGAAAAGTTTGATAATGTGTTCACCACTGCTGGAATCGACACTGCAAGGTTAGAACAGGAAATTATCACATCGTCTGCGTATAAACCAAGTTTATGTTCAAATTCCCCAACTCTTATACCAGAAATGGCTATGTTTTTTCGTATAGCTTCCGCCAGAGGTTCTACCACTAAAGCAAAAATAGCGGGAGACAATGGACACCCCTGGCGGGTGCCATTACTTATTTGAAATTTAGATGACAGAAACCCCGATGCCAACACTGACGCATTTGGGTAAGAGTAGAGGGCTAGAATGGATGACTTGATGTTCCCCAAGAACCCGAATTTTGTTAGAACTCTCTCCAGGTATCCCCAGTGCACCCTGTCAAAGGCTTTTTCAGCATCAAGAGACAGGAATGCACTGGGTTCACCTGATATCGCCACCAGTCCAATCAAGTCAAGCATCCGTCTGGTGCCATCCTTAGATTGCCTGCCTGTCACAAACCCAACTTGATCTGGAGCCACTAAGGTCAGGATCACTTTATGAAGTCTATCTGCCACTAGTTTGGCATAAATTTTAACATCACAATTTAGGAGTGAAATGGGCCTAAAATTACCCGGGGTGTCTGCAGGTTTCCCTGGCTTTGGTAGCGTGATAATTATCGCTTCTAAGTTGTCTGGGGAAATTGACCCTTTATTTTGCCAAAAATTGAAGGTTTTTGACATAAAGGGGGACAGAGTGGATGTAAATTGTTTGTAATATTCGTATGGCAGCCCATCGGGGCCCGGGGCAGAGTTAGACTTAGTCATTTTGATGGCACCTAGGATTTCATGTGTAGTAAAGGGAAGATTAAGTTCCTCTAATTGCTCATCTGAGACCCGGGGAAGATCCAGGGGGTCTAGGAAACCCTGTATATCCACTTGAGTCGGCTGTGACGTATTGGAATCATATTTTAGATTATACAGGGCCTCATAGTATTTCGCAAATGCTTCTGCTATTTCAATGGGATGTCTAGTGATTGTTCCGTTCGGGTCCCTCAGGAATTCTATTTTAGATTGAATCTCGCGTTTTTTCGTCCTTCTTGCCAATAAGGACCCCGCTCTATCCCCATAGCATAAAATGTCGATCTATTTTTTTTAAGATTATGTTCGTATTTTTGCAGGAGTAGGGATCTTAGTTGGAATCTATGGGTTACAATATCTTTAGTGAAGTTAGGGGATGCTTTGGCTTTATTCAGGGATTCAAGGTGATGAATACGGGTTAATATATATTTAATATCTGCGTCTTTTTTCCGTTTTTGGATGGAGGCTATTTTTATGAGCTGCCCTCTGACTACGGCTTTATGAGCAGCCCACAGGGTCTCGTCAGAAATGTCCCCATTATTATTAAGTTTGAAATATTCTGTTAACACTGACTCTACTTCATCATGTACCTTCTGCCTACCAAGCAAGCTGGTATTCAGTCTCCACCTAGGGGAATTTTGAACATTAAAGCTACCCTGAACAGACAAAGAGATCGGCGCATGATCTGTCCAAGTAATTAAACCAATATCAGCTTCCACACAATTACTTATAGATTTGCTGTCGACCAAAAAAAATCAATTCTACTGTATGAGCGATGCCTGGAAGAGAAGGATGTATAGTGTCTTTCTGATGCGTGCAAATATCTCCAGATGTCATGAAAATGGAATTCATTGATGAGATGCTTAAGTTCCTTAGCATGTGGGATGCTGGTGTTGGAGCAATCCATGGAGCGTATTACAGGTATGTTAAAGTCTCCACAGATGATTTCCGCCCCTGTGGCAGTATCTTTGAATGCTTGGAAAAATTTCCTAGCAAAGGTCAATTGTGATGAATTTGGGGAGTAGACCGTTGCCAAGGTATAAGGGACGCTGTTGATATAACAAGACAAAATAATATATCTTCCATCCGCTCCATAACTGACATTTATCAATTTAAAGGCCACTGAGTTCTTTATTAAAATGGCCACTCCTCCTCTTTTTTTTGAGTCATTAGCAAAAAAGGTGTGTTGGAAGCTTGGATGAAGTAGCCGTTTATTATCTGTGGAAAGAAGGTGGGTCTCCTGCATGCACGCTATATCACAGTTAGATGCCTTCACCTCTCTCCACATCATTGACCTTTTTGCTGGGGAGTTGAGTCCGTTCACATTAATAGACAATATCTTAATTCTCATATTGGAGCCGCAGGGGGGTTTGAATTCCTAGGAACGCCATCAGGGATGAGAGGGGCTAGACCAGCAAGGAATTGAGAGAAATTTCCAGAAAAAATTAAGGAACATTTGTGAGAAGAGGAACAAAAACAAAAAAATTCCAACAACACCGGTTTGCCCCGAGTAGGGTGCCCGGTGTATAACCGCTCGCCATAGGCGAGAACATCAGGGGGGCTACGTGACATCCCGTGTCACAGGAGCAGGGGCAGCAGGTGCCATAAGCAGGAAGGAGTCCCAGCTAAGCTACTGACCATTCAGGGTTAATCCTGTCTGGAGGGCCTCTATGATTCTCCTGCCCACCAGGGTTTGGTGGGTGGGCTATTCCCCAGTCATCCAGCAGTTTGCCCAGCTGAGAAGGAGTATGACATATGTGAGTGCCTCCATCTTTGAAAATTATCATCTTCACCGGAAAACCCCACTTGTACTTGATGTCTTGATCTCTAAGGAGTTTAGAAAGGTGGGCAAATTCTCTTCTTTTATTAAGAGTTGCAGCAGAAAGATCTGGGAAGATTTCTAGTCCCATGAGAGTGTCTGGCAGGGCTGGACTTCCCCTCAGTGTGTGCAGCACAGCTTCTTTTGTTTTATAGAAATGAAGTCTAGCCAGGACGTCTTTAGGCAGAGCTGGATCTATGCCTTTGGCTTTCGGGACTCTATGAATCCTGTCCACTATCAGGTCTCTGGTGTCCCATCCAGGGAGTATAAGCTGCAGAAACTTGTGGAAGTATTCCTGGAGGTCTTTATCTGCTACTGATGAGGGAATCCCTCTGATTTTTAGGTTATTTCTTCGGGATCTGTCCTCTATATCACTGATTTTAAGTTTTAGTGCCTCCACCTCCTTTTCCAAAGCTGTGTTAGCATCTATCAGATTGTTATGTGATGTTGCAAACTCAGCCATCTTAGTTTCTACATGCTCTGTGCGAACCCCTAGAGACCTGATCTCTTCCTTCAGCTCTCTAAAGCTGGGTTTACACACTGCAACATCGCAAAGGACATCGCTGTAACGTCACCGGTTTGGTGACGCAATAGCGACCTCCCTAAGTCTCTGCTAAGTCGCTGGTGAGCTGTCAAACAGGCAAACCTGGCCAACAACTCAACAGCGATCCGGACCTGCAGAGCGACCTAGCTGGTTGTTTGGGGACGTTGATAAGCAGCCTTTTGAAAGGGAAGTTGCTAACAAAGTCTCTGCAAAGTCTTCACACACTGAAACTTCATGCTGCACAGTGGGAAACAAAGGACCTAGGAATGGTCCTGAACGATTTATAACGATTACAACTTCACAGCAGGGGCCGGGTCGCTGATAGGTTTCACACACTGCAACATCGCAAACAACATCGCTATTGCGTCACAAAACCGGTGACGTTACAGCGATGTCGTTTGAGATGTTGCAGTGTGTAAACCCAGCTTTACTATTTCTCTGAGATCAGCCTGCAAGGAAGCCCTCAGCGTTTTCAGCAGAGCTTGCATTGTTTCCTCTGTCAGAGGAATGGCTGTGCAGCCTCTCAAGCAGCCTGTTTCTCCATGTGAGGAGTGGGAAGAAGCTGAGTGGGAAGCCATCTTGCTTGGTGAGGAGAGATCCCTATCCAGGGGGAAGAAGTCTGTCAGTTTGGCTGGAGTGCCAGGTTTTTTTAGGTCTCCCCTTAGGCATAGCTGGGGGCTGGGGTTACTCACACCTCCTGTAGCTGGTAATCCTGTTATCTGTGAGCTGATAAGAGCCGGTTTATCCTGCTGTCAGCACAGAGCTCTCCTTCAAGCAGCGGTCGCCATCAGCGTGCAGGCCACGCCCCCGTGACCCCCTAAGTTGACTGGACTGTGCTGGGGTGAGGTGATCCCCTAAGTTGACTGGACTGTGCTGGGGTGAGGTGACCCCCCTAAGTTGACTGGATTGTGCTGGGTGAGGTGATTCCCCCTAAGTTGACTGGACTGTGCTGGGGTGAGGTGATCCCCCTAAGTTGACTGGACTGTGCTGGGGTGAGGTGATCCCCCTAAGTTGACTGGACTGTGCTGGGGTGAGGTGATCCCCCTAAGTTGACTGGACTGTGCTGGGATGAGGTGATCCCCCTAAGTTGACTGGACTGTGCTGGGGTGAGGTGACCCCCCTAAGTTGACTTGCTCTATCCCTGCCTTCTATTTGGTGTGCTATAACAAGTCCAGGAGGGGGTCCGGTTCTGAGGCATCGGGGGGCAGGTGGGGACAGCTACCACACATGGAAGTCTGGCCTGGTATGCTTCTATTTGGTTACTATGGCTCCTCATAGTTTGGGTGTGGTGGGGGGATCGCACGCGGCCTGACAGGTGGCTGCCCCCTCTATGTGCATTATGGTGTAGGACTCTCCCGGGTGGCCGCAGCTCGTCATGGCGGAGGGGATTTAGAGTCATCCCTTGTGGTGTGAGAGGACATTATACAGGATGACGGGCAGCGATGAGCGCATATACACACATAATTGCCAGCTGCGGATGTAACCGTATCCCACAATGCACTGCGGCACGGTCAGTTGCGCAGCCACAGTTCACGCCCACATCATAGTCATGGTAACCAGGGACAGCCGCGCAGGCGGAGCCCAAATTGTGGGCTGAGTGAGCACAATCCTGTCCCAGTGTAACATGGTGCTGCCCTTACCACGTCCAGGGGTAATGAGGCGTCTGCGATGTCACGGAGGAGGCGTGTGACACATGGCCACTGCTCCTGTCAGCACCACTAAGCATAGACAGATGTTCATGCCACCGCACACTGCTATAGCATCCGGCCTATAGCTAGTATATAATAACGGACCGCATGGATTCACGGGAGATCGTGTCTGACCAACACGTATGAGGAGAGGAGAGCAGATCTGGAGATAATGCGGCTGATGAGAGTGATCTGACCCCGCGCCACATCACAACCGTATACTGGAGCTCCAGAAGAAGCGACCGAGCGAAACTAAGCAGATGGGGGAGGACAAAAGATAGGAAACAAAGAGTCGTCATAAATGGGCTATAGTCAGCAGTGGGGACCGCAGGGATCTGTACCGGGGGCAGTGGGGACCGCAGGGATCTGTACCGGGGGCAGTGGGGACCGCAGGGATCTGTACCGGGGGCAGTGGGGACCGCAGGGATCTGTACCGGGGGCAGTGGGGACCGCAGGGATCTGTACCGGGGGCAGTGGGGACCGCAGGGATCTGTACCGGGGGCAGTGGGGACCACAGGGATCTGTACCGGGGGCAGTGGGGACCGCAGGGATCTGTACCGGGGGCAGTGGGGACCGCAGGGATCTGTACCGGGGGCAGTGGGGACCGCAGGGATCTGTACCGGGGGCAGTGGGGACCACAGGGATCTGTACCGGGGGCAGTGGGGACCGCAGGGATCTGTACCGGGGGCAGTGGGGACCGCAGGGATCTGTACTGGGAGCAGTGGGGGCTGCAGGGATCTGTACTGGGAGCAGTGGGGGCTGCAGGGATCTGTACCGGGGGCAGTGGGGGCTGCAGGGATCTGTACCTTGAGCAGTGGGGGCTGCAGGGATCTGTACCGGGGGCAGTGGGGGCCGCAGGGATCTGTACCGGGGGCAGTGGGGACCGCAGGGATCTGTACTGGGAGCAGTGGGGGCTGCAGGGATCTGTACTGGGAGCAGTGGGGGCTGCAGGGATCTGTACCGGGGGCAGTGGGGGCTGCAGGGATCTGTACCTTGAGCAGTGGGGGCTGCAGGGATCTGTACCGGGGGCAGTGGGGGCCGCAGGGATCTGTACCGGGGGCAGTGGGGACCGCAGGGATCTGTACTGGGAGCAGTGGGGGCTGCAGGGATCTGTACTGGGAGCAGTGGGGGCTGCAGGGATCTGTACCGGGGGCAGTGGGGGCTGCAGGGATCTGTACCTTGAGCAGTGGGGGCCGCAGGGATCTGTACTGGGAGCAGTGGGGACTGCAGGGATCTGTACCGGGGGCAGTGGGGACCGCAGGGATCTGTACCGGGGGCAGTGGGGACCGCAGGGATCTGTACCGGGGGCAGTGGGGGCTGCAGGGATCTGTACCGGGAGCAGTGGGGGCTGCAGGGATCTGTACCGGGAGCAGTGGGGGCCGCAGGGATCTGTACTGGGAGCAGTGGGGACCGCAGGGATCTGTACTGGGAGCAGTGGGGACCGCAGGGATCTGTACTGGGAGCAGTGGGGACCGCAGGGATCTGTACTGGGAGCAGTGGGGACAGCAATGATCTGTATTGGGAGCAGTGGGGGCCGCAGGGATCTGTACTGGGAGCAGTGGGGGCCGCAGGGATCTGTACTGGGAGCAGTGGGGGCTGCAGGGATCTGTGCTGGGAGCAGTGGGGACTGCAGGGATCTGTACTGGGAGCAGTGGGGGCCGCAGGGATCTGTACTGGGAGCAGTGGGGACCGCAGGGATCTGTACCGGGGGCAGTGGGGGCTGCAGGGATCTGTACTGGGAGCAGTGGGGGCCGCAGGGATCTGTACTGGGAGCAGTGGGGACCGCAGGGATCTGTACTGGGAGCAGTGGGGACTGCGGGGATCTGTATTGGGAGCAGTGGGGACCGCAGGGATCTGTGCTAGGACCGATTATTTTAATCTCTTTATTAATGACCTTGTGGATGGGATTGATAGTAAAGTGTCAGTCTTTGCTGATGACACCAAACTATGTAGGATATTAAAAACTGACCTTAATTGTACAATATTACAGAGGGATCTGGGATGTGGGAATGGGCAGATACTCGGCAAATGAGATTTAATGTTGATAAATGTAAAGTAATGCACCGAGGATGGAGTAATCCTATAGCTGCGTATACATTAAATGGAAGTAACCTCCGGAGGAAGAGCGGGGGATTCTGGGTACAAGTAACTGAGCAGCAGCACTCAATGTCAGGCAGCAGCTGCTAAAGGGAGGAGAAAAAGAGAGACGTGATCCCAGCGTATTGTTACCCCTCTATAAATCACTTGTAAGGCCACATCTGGAATACGGGATCCAGTTTTGGGCTCCACATTTTAAAAACGACATTCAGAAGTTAGAGTCAGTTCAAAGGCGGCAACTAGACTACTACAAGGAATGGAGGCCGCCAGTATGATGAGTAATGGAGGCCGCCCGTATGATGAGTAATGGAGGCTACCCGTATGATGAGTAATGGAGGCCGCCCGTATGAGGAGTAATGGAGGCTGCCCGTATGATGAGTAATGGAGGCTGCCCGTATGATGAGTAATGGAGGCCGCCCGTATGATGAGTAATGGAGGCCGCCCGTATGATGAGTAATGGAGGCTACCCGTATGATGAGTAATGGAGGCCGCCTGTATGATGAGTAATGGAGATCGCCTGTATGATGAGTAATGGAGGCCGCCCGTATGATGAGTAATGGAGGCTGCCCGTATGATGAGTAATGGAGGCCGCCCGTATGATGAGTAATGGAGATCGCCTGTATGATGAGTAATGGAGGCCGCCCGTATGATGAGTAATGGAGGCCGCCCGTATGATGAGTAATGGAGGCCGCCTGTATGATGAGGAATGGAGGCTACCTGTATGATGGGCAATGGAGGCCGCTCGTATGATGAGGAATGGAGGCCGCCTGTATGATGAGGAATGGAGGCCACCCCTTTGATGGGCAATGGAGGCCGCCTGTGTGATGAGGAATGGAGGCCGCCCGTAGCATGATTAATGGAGGCCGCCCGTAGGATGAGTAATGGAGGCCACCCATAGGATGAGTAATGGAGGCCGCCCGTAGGATGAGTAATGGAGGCTACTCGTATGATGGGCAATGGAGGCCGCCCGTAGGATGAGGAATGGAGGCCGCCCGTAGGATGAGTAATGGAGGCCGTCTGTATGATGAGGAATGGAGGTCGCTGGTATGATGAGGAATAAAGGCCGCCCGTATGAGGAGTAATGGAGGCCGCCCGTATGAGGAGTAATGGAGGCCGCCCGTATGAGGAGTAATGGAGGCCGCCCGTATGAGGAGTAATGGAGGCCGCCCGTATGAGGAGTAATGAGGCCGCCCTTATGAGGAGTAATGAGGCCGCCCTTATGAGGAGTAATGAGGCCGCCCTTATGAGGAGTAATGAGGTCGCCCGTATGAGGAGTAATGAGGCCGCCCGTATGAGGAGTAATGAGGCCGCCCTTATGAGGAGTAATGGAGGCCGCCCGTATGAGGAGTAATGAGGCCGCCCGTATGAGGAGTAATGAGGTCGCCCGTATGAGGAGTAATGAGGCCGCCCGTATGAGGAGTAATGGAGGCCGCCCGTATGAGGAGTAATGGAGGCCGCCCGTATGAGGAGTAATGGAGACCGCCCGTATGAGGAGTAATGGAGGCCGCCCTTATGAGGAGTAATGAGGCCGCCCTTATGAGGAGTAATGAGGCCGCCCTTATGAGGAGTAATGAGGTCGCCCGTATGAGGAGTAATGAGGCCGCCCGTATGAGGAGTAATGAGGCCGCCCTTATGAGGAGTAATGGAGGCCGCCCGTATGAGGAGTAATGAGGCCGCCCGTATGAGGAGTAATGAGGTCGCCCGTATGAGGAGTAATGAGGCCGCCCGTATGAGGAGTAATGGAGGCCGCCCGTATGAGGAGTAATGGAGGCCGCCCGTATGAGGAGTAATGGAGACCGCCCGTATGAGGAGTAATGGAGGCCGCCCGTATGAGGAGTAATGGAGGCCGCCCGTATGAGGAGTAATGAGGCCGCCCGTATGAGGAGTAATGGGGCCGCCCCTATGAGGAGTAACGGAGGCCGCCCCTATGAGGAGTAATGGAGGCCGCCCCTATGAGGAGTAACGGAGGCCGCCCCTTTGAGGAGTAACGGAGGCCGCCCCTTTGAGGAGTAACGGAGGCCGCCCGTATGAGGAGTAACGGAGGCCGCCCGTATGATGAATAATGGAGGCTGCCCGTATGATGAGTAATGGAGGCCGCCCGTATGATGAGTAATGAGGCCACCCATATGATGAGTAATGGAGGCCGCCTGTATGAGGAGTAATGGAGACCGCCCGTATGAGGAGTAACGGAGGCCGCCCGTATGATGAATAATGGAGGCCGCCCGTATGATGAGTAATGAGGCCGCCCATATGATGAGTAATGGAGGCTGCCTGTATGAGGAGTAACGGAGGCCGCCCGTATGAGGAGTAATGGAGGCCGCCCGTATGATGAATAATGGAGGCTGCCCGTATGATGAGTAATGAGGCCGCCCATATGATGAGTAATGGAGGCCGCCCGTATGAGGAGTAACGGAGGCCGCCCGTATGATGAATAATGGAGGCTGCCCGTATGATGAATAATGGAGGCTGCCCGTATGATGAATAATGGAGGCCGCCCGTATGATGAATAATGGAGGCTGCCCGTATGATGAATAATGGAGGCTGCCCGTATGATGAATAATGGAGGCTGCCCGTATGATGAATAATGGAGGCTGCCCGTATGATGAATAATGGAGGCTGCCCGTATGATGAGTAATGAGGCCGCCTGTATGAGGAGTAATGGAGACCGCCTGGGGAAGACAATACTAAGGACCAGGGGGCACTTACTGCTGGGGGAGTGATTCCGGCAGCTAAATAGGAAAGGGTTCTTTACAGTTGGAGGAGTCAGACTGTGGAATGCGACCACAAGAGGCAGTAATGGCAGATGCTATCACAGCTTTATATCAGGCGGGGGATTCCTCCGTGCACAGCATTGTCGGGTTATAGAGGATTTGGTGATGACGTATAATCGGGGGAGGAAGGTGAATGCGATGGAGCGGGGGCTTTCTTCACCCGGTGTAACTTGCTGGGCCACATTGCTCTCCTGCCCCCATCATAGTAGATATTCTGTTGTACCTCCTCTAGGTGTACTTGTACGAGCCACCCATGGTGTGGTCTCCTCCCTTGCATCCGCCCCCCATTGTGGAGCCCTCGTACCCCCAGAATCAGACTTCCCCGTGTTCTCGCACCGTGCGGTGGTCTCCGAGGCTGCGGCCATACAAGAGCTTGAGTGGAGTAGACCTGGTAGAAGGCCGCGGCCCCTCTCGGCAGGCACACAGGAGCAGTGGCAGAGCTTCTTCCCATTACCCCCCTCCACCTTTAGGACCGCTCGCAGAGTCCGCTCATCTGTGGGTGGTACGCGGAGGTTGTCAGTGGTGGACCCCGCTCCATAGAGCACGCAATACCTCCCCCGTGAATGGCGTTCCCTGATCTGACACAACCTCCTTGGGTAAAACCCACCCGGCTACATTATAGGGCATGTCAGTAATTAACTGGATGCACCCTGACTGCTGTGCCCAGGCAGTACAGGGTTAAGCATTCTTCCCATGTTCCCATGTCCGATTTAACACACCCTCCCCTTATAGATTTTGCCCAATCGGATCGTTCCCAGAGTTCCATAGTTTTTCCCATATATAAAGCCCCTCTCTTCCTGATTCCGGCCTCTCCTCACTGCGTGAGAACCGGATTAAGCTGGTGAGAGATGACTGACATGCTAGGTGACGCTGTCAGGGACAGGATCAGGAGGGAAGGGGACGCATGGCTTGCTGCAATTCTAGGTGAGCAGCGTCCCCCCCCCTCCTGAGGCACAGACACTACAACCGGTCGGCAGGCGGCCTGCCCGTGCAATCCGCCCTTCCGAGCGTCTGAGCCCCTCTGCAGGAGCTTCTCAGCGCAGGCGCGGGGGGCGTGTGCGCGCCTCGCGCTCGGGACGCGCGCGTTCACGTCCCTCATGTGAAGCCCCGCCCACCCGCCCAGCTCCAACGCATGCAGCGGCCGCAAGCCTTACCTGTCCTGCAGGCAAAGCGGCGCTGCCATCATTACCACTAACGCTCCCTGCTCTGCTTCCGTCTGCTGTCCCCCAAACGCTGCAGCGCTCTGCACCTCCTCCACCTCCTGTAAGCATACCTCCCAACCGTCCCGGATACAGCGGGACAGTCCCTCTTCTGAGCCTTTGATCCCGGGTCCCGCCCGTGAGGCTGTTTATCCCGGGCTCCACCCACCCACTGTAGCCCCGCCTCGCTGTTTCTCCCTTCTATTCATTACAGAGCCGAGCGCGCACCTACTCCTGTGACTGCTGCTGAGGTATGAATCACCCCCTGCAGCAGAGCCCCCCCCCCCCCTGCACCAGAGCCGACCCCCCCAGTCCCGGAGCCTGCGTTTGTCTGCAGCTGTTCTCTGATTCCCCGTGTGCGGCTTCTCACTGCTGCAGACACGCGGGGAGTCAGGACGCTGAGGAGACCGTGCAATCAGCACTTATCTCCTGCAGATAGCAGTGACAATAACCTATGCAGAGTGACATCTGCAGGCTTCTATTACCGATCAGTGGTCTCCTGCCTGTGGAGCAGAGCTGCTGGGTCCTAGCTTCCCAACAGCTTCAGCTCTGCTTTATCCTGGCTCCTCTACCAGTTAAAGGGAACATGTCAGCAGAAATTTCACAATGAAAGTAATAGATTCCCCTCTCCAGCTCCTGGGCTGCTTCTAGAAAGGTTCCTGTTGTTATTGTGCCCCCTTTGAGACCTACAAAAATACTTTATGAAGTCTTACCTTTTTGTATGCAAATGTGTTTTTATGGTCACGGGGGCGGGCTGTCTGGCGTCCGTTATTCCCCCTCCTGCCGCTTTACGCAGTCCCCCATTGCTCATTTACATACACAAGAACGCCTTCCTCATGTAACTGTCCTCCCGAAGATTTGCGCATGTGAACGCTTTTTCAGGTGATTGCGCAGGCACGAGATTATGGGCGGCGCTGTGATTGTCATCAGCAGCGTTAACCAAGTACCCGCCCATAATCTCGTGCCCGCACTTTTCCCTCTGACTCCACCGTTATGCGCAAGTGCTGGCCGTATGAACCATGTTACCTATTACTGCTTGCACGAGATTATGGGCGGGTACTTGGATGACTTTGCTGATGACAATCACAGCGCCGCCCATAATCTCGCGCCCATGGTAATAGCTAACGTGGTTCATATGGCCAGTGCTTGCGCATAACAGTGGAGGCAGAGTGAGAAGCGCGGGCACAAGATTATGGGCAGGTACTTGGATGACGCTGCTGATGACAATCACAGCGCCGCCCATAATCTCGCGCCCACGGTAATAGGTAACGTGGTTCATATGGCCAGTGCTTGCGCATAACAGTGGAGGCAGAGTGAGAAGCGCGGGCACGAGATTATGGGCAGGTACTTGGATGACGCTGCTGATGACAATCACAGCGCCGCCCATAATCTCGCGCCCATGATAATAGGTAACGTGGTTCATATGGCCAGTGCTTGCGCATAACGGTGGAGGCAGAGTGAGAAGCGCGGGCACGAGATTATGGGCGGGTACTTGGATGACGCTGCTGATGACAATCACAGCGCCGCCCATAATCTCGCGCCCATGATAATAGGTAACGTGGTTCATATGGCCAGTGCTTGCGCATAACGGTGGAGGCAGAGTGAGAAGCGCGGGCACGAGATTATGGGCGGGTACTTGGATGACGCTGCTGATGACAATCACAGCGCCGCCCATAATCTCGCGCCTGCGCAATCACCTCAAAAGCGTTCACACTTTGCACAGTGCTCACTCCCGCGAGAGTGGCACTGGGCATGCACAAAACTTCAGGAGGACAGTTACATGAGGAAGGCGTCCTCATGTATGGAAATGAGCAATGGGGGACGGCGTACAGCGGCAGGAGGGGGAATAACGGACGCCAGGCAGCCCGCCCCCGTGACCATAAAAACAGATTTGCATACAAAAAGGTAAGACTTCATAAAGTATTTTTTTAGGTCTCAAAGGGGGCACAATAGCAACAGGAACCTTTCCAGAATGCAGCCCAGGAGCTGCAGAGGGGAAGCTTTTATTTTTTTTGCTAAATTTCTGGTGACAGTTTCCCTTTAAAGTGAACCTGTCAGGTGCAATCTGCACTCAGAGCCAGGAGCAGTTCTAGGTGTATATTGCTAATCCCTCCCTAACTGTCCCTGTATACACTAGCATAGATAAAGGCATCTATAGAAAAAGTATTTTTAAAGAGCTTATATCTTATGCTAATTAGCGCGGGGACTAGTCCCAAGGGCGTTACTTCACTTGGCTAGTCGGCTCACATAGCGTGTTAGTACTCACACAGGGGCGTAATAACATGCTAACATGCTATGCGAGCCGACTAGCCAAGTGAAGTAACGCCCTTCGGACTAGTCCCCGCGCTCATTAGCATAAGATATAAGATCTTTAAAAATATTTGTTCTTGATCTCTTTATCTATGCTAGTGTATACAGGGACGGTTAGGCAGGGATTAGCAATATGTGCCCAGAACTGCTCCTGGCTCTGAGTGCAGATTGCACCTGACAGGTTCACTTTAAAGGGAACCTGTCACCAGATTTGGGGCCTATAAGCTGCGGCCACCACCAGCGGGATCTTATGTACACATTCTAACATGCTGCATACCTCCCAACCGTCCCGGATACAGCGGGACTTTCACGCTTTACGTTGTTTGTCCCGTTGCCACGGGCGGGACGGCCGGCTCCCGGGCTCCGCCCACCCACTCTCTCTCCGCCTCCCTGCTTTTCCCTCCTACCATCCTAGTAGACGTGGCATAGAGAGGAGCGCTGCCTGTGCTGCTGCTGGTACAGTAAACTAATCTCCCCAGCGCTGATTTCCCTCCCTCCCCCCTCACCCCCGGCCGGAGCCTGTCTGTGCGGTCGGCCGGCCGCCTGTCTGTGCGGTCGGCCGGCCGCCTGTCTGTGCGGTCGGCCCGCCACCTGTCTGTGCGGGCGCCCCCCTGCCGCCTGTCTGTGCGGGCGCCACCCGCCGCCTGTCTGTGCGGGCGCCCCCCTGCCGCCTGTCTGTGCGGGCGCCCCCCTGCCGCCTGTCTGTGCGGGCGCCCCCCTGCCGCCTGTCTGTGCGGGCGCCCCCCGCCGCCTGTCTGTGCGGGCGGCCCGCCGCCTCATTGTGCGGGCAGCCGGCCGCCTCTCTGTGCGGGCGGCTGGCCGCCTCTCTGTGCGGGCGGCCCGCTGCCTGTCTGTGAAGGCGGCCGGCCGCCTGTCTGTGAAGGCGACCGGCCGCCTCACTGTGCGGGCGACCGGCCGCCTCACTGTGGCTGCCTGCGTGTCCGTGCTGGAGGCCCGCCGGCTGCCTGCGTGTCCGTGCTGGAGGCCCGCCGGCTGCCTGCGTGTCCGTGCTGGAGGCCCGCCGGCTGCCTGCGTGTCCGTGCTGGAGGCCCGCCGGCTGCCTGCGTGTCCGTGCTGGAGGCCCGCCGGCTGCCTGCGTGTTTGTGCTGAATGGGTGTGGATGGGGAGTGGATATGGGCGTGACTGTGAAATGGGTGTGGTTAGGGGGCGTGGCCTAAAAATTTGCCGCGGCGCGCGTAGCGCGCCGCAAACTTTGTCCCTCTTTTCCTTCTTTAAAAGTTGGGAGGTATGTGTAAGGCCTATTCCCTCTGCTATGGGAGGCCATAATAGCCGCAGCAGCTCCTCCTCCTCCTCAGCAGAGGAGTGTGCTGCACAATCAATGCCCCCAATGGCAGTGGCTTATCCTTCCCTCACACCCTGCAATGCCTCAGAAGTATGCAGGGTGGGATCTGTGGCAGAAGCCACAAATGTAGCACCCCAAACACTGCCACAAATCATTAACAATCAAGGGGGGATGGCTGCTCATACTGCTATGGCTGCAGTGATGGCTTGGCCTCCTGCAGCATCTGCGGTGATGGCTTCGCCTGCGGCGATGGCTTTGCCTCCTGCAGCGCCTGCGGCGATGGCTTGGCCTCCTGCAGCCCCTGCGGTGATGGCTTTGCCTACTGCAGCACAAGCAATGATGGCCTTGCCTCCCACAGCGCAGAACGTACCCCAGCCCCCTCCTACTCAATCTGCCCCCTGGGTGGATTATGCAGCGGGTGCTGGAAGCACGGCCCACGGTCGGCGACGCCGTGGGCGCGGTAACCGCTCTGCTGCCTCCTCAGCCTCTTCGCATTCTCGAAGCCCTTATAGGCGTAGTCGCTACGATAGGGATCAGGAGCGACATACCGGCTATTCTACGCGCCGGTCCAGGTCCTCTCGCCGACGTCATCGTTCACGGTCCTCAAGATGGCGTTCGCCTTCAACCACGGCGGAGTCGTCTGATGAGTCTGGAGTGTCTGGTAGGCCCTCTCGACACAGAACCAGCCGCCAGAGGGACGCCGAGACATATATAGACCAGGCGCACGTTTCAGCTGCTCCACAGATACCGCTTAATCCTACAGATCCACCTGCTGTCGGTGAGTACAATTATTGGGGGGCTTGGGCAGGGCCTGATACAACGGCTAGGTCATTACAAACATTGCTAGCACATATTAATACCCCGGGTAATAAGATATTAGTTAACCCTTTATTACTTGGCCGGCAACCTGAAAAGAGACCCGACCCCCCTCCTCGTGCGGATATACATAGGGACACGTTTTTTTGTGGTATTTCCCCCTTGGGTTCGCACCTTGATACCGAGACTACTAATAAAATATGGGCCAATGACTACATTGACATTTGGTCTCTGGTATCCACTGAACAATTCACGATTGACAAAGAGCGGCGGTCTGCTGAACGGCCTTTTGAGAGGAAACCCAGAGTCGCGAAAACAATTAACAATTGGCTGCAAGCCTTTTTTGTCATGGGTTGTGTTATGGGTCAAAAGCACCCCGAACGTTGTTCTGAGCTCTTTATATATGCCGATTCAATTTATAACTCTTTCAAAGCGCATGGCGGCTCGGCCTGGTGGCGCTATGATGAAGACTTTCGGCGCCGTTTAGCACTCCAACCCCATTTAGGTTGGGGAGTAAAAGCTACGGACTCATGGTTGCGTTTCATGATGACGCCAAAAACCCCCTTTCCGTCTGCGGCCTCTGGCAACTCCGCCGGTTCCAGTTCAGTGGCCGTGCGTAGACCCGGCACATGCTGGTTGTTCAATGAGGGTCACTGCCGATTCTTCGGTCTCTGCAGATATAAACATGAATGCTCCAATTGTGGAGGCACACATGCTGCAGTCAAGTGCTCCCGACCTTCTCCAAAATTGCCAGCTAAATCGTCGTCAACTCCGTCCGACCACAAAGACCCCAGTGACCGTAGCCGCGATGGGGCCGTGGCTCGACCGTTACCCCAATAAAGAGGCTGCCGCGCAGTTGCGCTTTGGATTCAGTTTCGGGTTCTTCATCCCCTTCAACTTTACCAGACTCCCTCTTTTTGCTCAGAATCTTAAGTCCGCGTATGAATTCCATGACGTCCTAATAGACAAGCTTAACACTGAGTTAACTAAAGGCAGAATTGAAGGCCCTTTCCGTTCACCACCATTTTCCAACTTGCGGGTGTCCCCCCTTGGAGTCATACCAAAAAAAGAGCCTGGAAAATTCCGTTTGATACACCACCTATCTCACCCTAGAGGTTCTTCCGTTAATGATGGTATACTCGAGTGTGAGGCGTCGGTGACTTATGTATCTTTCGACAGAGCCGTTGAGTTAGTCAGGAAGGCGGGTCAGGGTGCGCTCATGGCCAAGTCAGATATTGAGTCGGCTTTCCGCCTCCTGCCGGTCCACCCGGATTGTTACCATTTACTCGGTTGCTTCGTAGATGGTTATTACTACTTTGACACCTGCCTTCCTATGGGATGCTCAATCTCATGTTCCTATTTTGAATTATTCAGTTCGTTTTTGGAGTGGGCGGTTAAGGTTGAATCCCGTTCCCAATCTGTCATTCATTATCTTGACGACTTCTTGTTTGTGGGCCCTCAAGGCTCCTCCCATTGTCAAGTCTTATTGGATACGTTCTGCACCCTCATGGCCAGATTTGGCGTTCCGTTGTCTGAGGACAAAACTATCGGTCCTTCTCCAGTCCTATCTTTTCTAGGTATCGAGATCGATTCAAACGTAATGGTCTTCCGGCTTCCAGATGACAAGGTGTCGAGGCTGCTGTCCATGATAAAGGGGTTCGGCGCTGTACGGAGTGTGACCCTACGTCAGATGCAATCGTTGCTGGGCCTCTTAGTATTTGCCTGTCGGGTCATGCCAATGGGCAGAATTTTTTCCCGCAGGCTCTCACTGGCTACAACAGGTGTTCGGCTCCCCCATCATCGTATCCGGATTACCTCCCGCTTGCGTGAGGATTTGGCCGTGTGGGAAGAATTTCTTTCCAGGTACAATGGTCGCACTTGTTTTCAAGACAGTTTCGTGTCCAATACAGAGCTACCACTTTTTTCTGAAACATCTGGGTCGTTGGGTTTTGGCGTTATCTTTAAAGACCAATGGTGCGCGGAGCGTTGGCCTTCCTCCTGGCATACCAACGGTTTCATTTCCGATATAACGCTTCTTGAGTTGTTCCCCATTGTGGCAGCTGTGTCTATGTGGGGCCCTGCTATTCAGAATAGGCGAATTTTATTTTACTCTGATAACTCGAGTATGGTCCACGCGATTAATCACCTGACTTCGTCTTCCCTGCCGGTTATCAAGCTGCTGAGATTTTTGGTTTTTAAATGTTTGGAGCTCAACATTTGGTTAAAAGCTCGCTATGTTCCGGATACGTGTAACATGATAGCTGATTCCTTGTCCTGTTTTGACTTTCAGAAATTCCGACACCTTTACCCTCATGCCCAAGCAGAGGGACTCTCGTGCCCATCCAGCATGTGGGACCTGCTGGACTGCAGTTGATGCCGTTGGTGACATCCTCCGTGGCCCCGGTGACATGGCGTTCTTACGGTAAGGCATGGGCCGAATGGTTAGTTTTTGCTGCGGGCCACCTGATCGCTACATCTGAATGTTCCAGGTTGGAAGCGACTTGCCAATACCTGATGAATATGTATAACAATGGTTTGTCCAGCGCGGTTGCTAGGAACCAATTGTCCGGCCTCGCTTTTCATTTTAAGCTACGGGGATGGTCTGATTTTACCAAATTTTTCATAGTGCGGCAGGCAGTCAAGGGATGGAGCAGAGGGCGACCTAGCAAGGAGAGCAGGAGGCCAGTTTCTTTAGTCTCCTGTCTCGCATCATTGACGGTATACCTTCCGTCTGCCCTTCTCCTTTCGAGTCCGCCCTCTTCTCCGCCTCTTTCGCGTTGGCCTTTTTTGGTGCATTACGCATCGGTGAGTTGGTGTCTTCTTCTAAAGGCACCCATGGTGGCCTCTGGCATGATGATGTTATTTTGACTAATGTGGGTTTACGTATTCGCATACGTAAATCCAAGACTGACCAATCCGGAAAGGGCTGCTGGATTCCCTTATTTTCCATATCCGGACCAGTGTGCCCCGTTAGATTAGTTCATAATTATATGGCGGTCCGCCATGGGGAATTTTCCTTCCTAGTTCATGAAGATGGTTCCCCTATGACGAGATTCCAGTTCCTGTCGGTTTTTCGGAAATGCCTCAGGTCCTTGGGTTTTTCTCCATTGGAGTTTGGCACTCATTCTTTTAGGATCGGGGCTGCAACGGAGGCAGCCCGGGCGGGATTGCCCAATGAAGTTATTCAGCGTATTGGCCGCTGGCGTTCGGCTTGTTTTGCGCGCTATATCAGACCGGAACTACTGCTTCATTGATAATTTCCTTTGCAGGTTGTCTGTTAAAATGCCAGTTGCTGTTCCCGCACTAACGGTTTTTTACTTTTAGGCGCTGCTAAACCGGTGATTTGGCTGCTCGGCCATTCCTATATTTTCTGGGCTGGACAGCGAGCTGAGAATCGACCTGGCGGACGGGCCCTTGGATTCCGTGGCTTTGAGGTCAACTGGAGAGGAATTAGAGGTCTGATCTGGCCTCAGGTTCTCCCTGAGGTAGTCGGGATCGCTAGGTCAGCACCGTCACCAGTGGTCCTTGTCATCCATGCCGGAGGAAATTACCTCGGTTCTCGTCGTTTGGCAGAGCTCATTACTACCATGCGATCGGACTTGGATAAGTTTCATGCATTTTTTCCAGAGCTGGTCATCGTGTGGTCCGAGGTTGTTTCTCGGGTTGTATGGCGGAGGTCCCAGGGGGCTGCAGCGCTCGAGCGCTCGCGCCGTACGCTCAATTCGCGTATATCGCGATTTGTGCGTTTTAAAGCGGGAATTGTGGTTCGACATCGGCAATTAGAAGGGGACAATTTGCCCCTCATGATTACGGATGGCGTTCATTTGAACGAAATTGGCTTAGACATATTCTTGTCTGGCCTACAAGACGGCATAGAGCAAGCGCTGTGTTTGATGGGTGGGGGTCGGAGCGCAGTCTAAAGTCTTTGCTCCTCCGTGGCGGTATTTATCCAAAACTGGTATGTTTGTTAAGCTGAAGTGCGCCGGGAGTCCGGCCTGGCACAACGCTTCGTTTTGGAAGTTGCTAATAGTTATGGTTATCTTTGCTGTGACCGACCTACCTCCACAAAAAAGATGAGAGTATATAAGTGTTTTTGATAAAGCTCTCCAATAAAGTTTTATATTTTGGTTACATTGGTGTCGGTGTGTTTAATCGGACATGGGACGTGTTGGTTGGGGGTTCAGGGTCTCAGCAGTCATCTCCTGTAACGCGCGGGCCGCCCTCGTCTATTCCTCGGAGACCTACTTCAGGGTACCTGGTGGCAAAATCCACAACCATCACTAAGTATCTCTTCCCTGAGTGACCGGGTCAGGACGGGGCCGAGAATATCCACCCCACCTTATGAAAAGCTTCCGCTATTAAAGACACGGGTTGTAAAGGGGCTCTGCGCGAGGGGCCCCGTCCGTTGGCAGGTGGCACCGGAGCTCACCAAGGTTTTCATTTCATGGGACATCCAGAGCTCGAAGAACCTGCTCATAACCCTGCGATGGCTCTTCTCACGCCCAGGAGTCCCCCTAATGGACCTTCATGGGCAAAGGACAGACTGCCCCTACTCTATGTCTTCAGCCCCAGCAACTGCGTCTCCTCACCTGTCCCATCAATCCACTGCCCAATGTAATTCCCTCTTCCCCAGACCCTTCTTATCTCCCTGTACCTCCTCCCAGGGCTGTGGAGTATAACATGGACCAAATCCAACCCCCTCATGCAGTGTAAACCCTTAGTTTCCCTCCGCTCTCTATACAGACACATCTGCAGGTTTTTCCCTCCGCTCTCTATACAGACACATCTGCAGGTTTTCCCTCCGCTCTCTATACAGACACATCTGCAGGTTTTCCCTCCGCTCTCTATACAGACACATCTGCAGGTTTTTCCCTCCGCTCTCTATATAGACACATCTGGAGGTTTTTCCCTCTGCTCTCTATACAGACACATCTGCAGGTTTTCCCTCCGCTCTCTATACAGACACATCTGCAGGATTTCCCCTCCACTCTCTATACAGACACATCTGCAGGTTATACCTCTGCTCTCTATACAGACACATCTGCAGGTTTTTCCCTCCGCTCTCTATACAGACACATCTGCAGATTTTCCCTCCGCTCTCTATACAGACACATCTGCAGGTTTTTCCCTCCGCACTCTATACAGACACATCTGCAGGTTTTTCCCTCCACTCTCTATACAGACACATCTGCAGGTTTTCCCCTCTGCTCTCTATACAGACACATCTGCACGTTTTCCCCTCCGCACTCTATACAGACACATCTGCAGGTTTTTCCCTCCGCGCTCTATACAGACACATCTGTAGGTTTTTCCCTCTGCTCTCTATACAGACACATCTGCAGGTTTTCTCTCTGCTCTCTATACAGACACATCTGCAGGTTTTTCCCTCCACTCTCTATACAGACACATCTGCAGGTTTTTCCCTCTGCTCTCTATACAGACACATCTGCAGGAGTTTCCCTCTGCTCTCTATACAGACACATCTGCAGGTTTTTCCCTCCGCTCTCTATACAGACACATCTGCAGGTTTTTCCCTCCGCTCCCTATACAGACACAGCTGCAGGTTTTCCCTCTGCTCTCTATACTGACACATCTGCAGGTTTTTCCTCCGCTCTCTATATAGACACATCTGCAGGTTTTCCCTCTGCTCTCTATACAGACACATCTGCAGGATTTTCCCTCCGCTCTCTATACAGACACATCTGCAGGTTTTCCCCTCCGCTCTCCATAAAGACACATCTGCAGGTTTTTCCCTCCGCACTCTATACAGACACATCTGCAGGTTTTACCCTCTGCTCTCTATACAGACACATCAGCAGGTTTTTCCCTCCGCACTCTATACAGACACATCTGCAGGTTTTACCCTCTGCTCTCTATACAGACACATCTGCAGGTTTCCCCTCTGCTCTCTATACAGACACATCTGCAGGTTTTTCCGTCCGCTCCCTATACAGACACATCTGCAGGTTTTTCCCTCTGCTCTCTATACAGACACATCTGCAGGTTTTCCCCTCCGCTCTCCATAAAGACACATCTGCAGGTTTTTCCCTCCGCACTCTATACAGACACATCTGCAGGTTTTACCCTCTGCTCTCTATACAGACACATCAGCAGGTTTTTCCCTCCGCACTCTATACAGACACATCTGCAGGTTTTACCCTCTGCTCTCTATACAGACACATCTGCAGGTTTCCCCTCTGCTCTCTATACAGACACATCTGC
Organism: Anomaloglossus baeobatrachus; assembly: GCF_048569485.1. Classification (NCBI taxonomy): domain Eukaryota; kingdom Metazoa; phylum Chordata; class Amphibia; order Anura; family Aromobatidae; genus Anomaloglossus; species Anomaloglossus baeobatrachus. The sequence continues at coordinate 11,767,582 of NC_134358.1, read as the reverse complement.
AGGTTTTTCCGTCCGCTCCCTATACAGACACATCTGCAGGTTTTTCCCTCTGCTCTCTATACAGACACATCTGCAGGTTTTTCCCTCCGCACTCTATACAGACACATCTGCAGGTTTTCCCTCAGCTCTCTATACAGACACATCTGCAGGTTTTTCCCTCCGCTCTCTATACAGACACATCTGCAGGTTTTCCCCTCCGCTCTCCATAAAGACACATCTGCAGGTTTTTCCCTCCGCTCTCTATACAGACACATCTGCAGGTTTTTCCCTCCGCTCTCTATATATGCACATCTGCAGGTTTTTCTCTCCGCTCTCTATAAACACACATCTGCAGGTTTTTCCCTCTGCTCTCTATACAGACACATCTGCAGGTTTTTCCCTCTGCTCTCTATACAGACACATCTGCAGGTCTTTCCCTCCGCTCTCTATACAGACACATCTGCAGGTTTTTCCCTCCGCTCTCTATACAGACACATCTGCAGGTTTTTCCCTCTGCTCTCTATACAGACACATCTGCAGGTTTTTCCCTCCGCTCTCTATACAGACAGATCTGCAGGTTTTTCCCTCAGCTCTCTATACAGACACACCTGCAGGTTTTTCCCTCCGCTCTCTATACAGACACAGCTGCAGGTTTTCCCTCTGCTCTCTATACAGACACATCTGCAGGTTTTTCCTCCGCTCTCTATACAGACACATCTGCAGGTTTTTCCCTCCGCTCTCTATACAGACACATCTGCAGGTTTTCCCCTCCGCTCTCCATAAAGACACATCTGCAGGTTTTTCCCTCCGCTCTCTATACAGACACATCTGCAGGTTTTTCTCTCCGCTCTCTATAAACACACATCTGCAGGTTTTTCCCTCCGCTCTCTATACAGACACATCTGCAGGTTTTTCCCTCTGCTCTCTGTACAGACACATCTGCAAGTTCCTCCCTCTACTCTCTATATGGACACATCTGCAGGTTTTTCCCTCTGCTTTCTATACAGACACATCTGTAGGTTTTTCCCTCCGCTCTCTATACAGACACATCTGTAGGTTTTTCCCTCCGCTCTCTATACAGGCACATCTGCAGGTTTTTCTCTCCTCTCTTTATACAGACACATCTGCAGGTTTTTCCGTCCACTGTCTATACAGACACATCTGCAGGTTTTTCCCTCCACTGTCTATACAGACACATCTGCAGGTTTTTCCCTCCGTTCTCTATAAAGACACATCTGCAGGTTTCCCCCCCCCGCTCCCTATACAGACACATCTGCAGGTTTTTCCCTCCGCTCTCTATACAGTCACATCTGCAGGTTTTTCTCTCCGCTCTTTATACAGACACATCTGCAGGTTTTTCCCTCCACTGTCTATACAGACACATCTGCAGGTTTTTCCCTCTGCTCTCTATACAGACACATCTGCAAGTTCCTCCCTCTACTCTCTATATGAACACATCTGCAGGTTTTTCCCTCTGCTCTCTATACAGACACATCTGCAAGTTCCTCCCTCTACTCTCTATATGGACACATCTGCAGGTTTTTCCCTCTGCTTTTCATACAGACAGATCTGTAGGTTTTTCTTTCCGCTCTCTATACAGACACATCTGCAGGTTTTTCCCTCCGCTCTCTATACAGACACATCTGCAGGTTTTTCCCTCCGCTCTCTATACAGACACATCTGCAGGTTTTTCCCTCCACTGTCTATACAGACACATCTGCAGGTTTTTCCCTCCGTTCTCTATAAAGACACATCTACAGGTTTCCCCCCCCGCTCCCTATACAGACACATCTGCAGGTTTTTCCCTCCGCTCTCTATACAGTCACATCTGCAGGTTTTTCTCTCCGCTCTTTATACAGACACATCTGCAGGTTTTTCCCTCCACTGTCTATACAGACACATCTGCAGGTTTTTCCCTCTGCTTTTCATACAGACAGATCTGTAGGTTTTTCCCTCCGCTCTCTATTCAGACACTTCTGCATGTTTTCCCTCCGCTCTCTATACAGACACATCTGCAGGTTTTTCCCTCCGCTCTCTATACAGACACATCTGCAGGTTTTCCCTCCGCGCTCTATACAGACACATCTGCAGGTTTTTCCCTCCGCTCTCTATTCAGACACATCTGCAGGTTTTCCCTCTGCTCTCTATAGACACATCTGCAGGTTTTCCCTCTGCTCTCTATACAGACACTTCTGCAGGTTTTCCAGTACTATTTTTATTTATATATGACTTTTTGATCCCCTTTTCTTCTTCTTTTTGTGTCAGCTGTCTGATAAAAGAACACTTTTTTTTTTTTTTTTTTACTGTGTTTCCTGAAGGGATTACCTAGTGAGACATGTGATAGGCTGAGGTGTTCCGGATGTGGCGATTCCATATATGCGTTTTTGTTTGTTTGGTATTTTTTTTTTAATTAAATTTTCTATTTTTTTTCACTTTTTTCTGTAGTTCTTATTTGGGACTTGACCTTGTTTTACGCTGCTCTCTGGTATCATCCATGTGAGCGCACAAGCATTGCAATGTATTCTACCTGTCAGAGCGCCTGTGAGATCACGCTGCTGGCATAGTCTAACAGGCTTGCCTTAACCAGATTATCGGAGGTCATCGTTTGATTTCTGGTTGCTCTGGCAATAATCGGGACCCTGTGATCACATTGTGGGGGTCTTGTTACAGCCCCCTAAATGCTGCAATGGCTATTGATCACGGCATCTAAGGGGTTAAACTGCCAGGAGCGCCCCAGGCTGTGACAGCCGCAGCTCGGCTATAAATGATGCCGCGCTCCCGGCGGCGATCATGCTTGCACAGCTCCTGTGCCTGCGCGACCGCCATGACGGCAGCTTTCATCATAGGTTGTGATCCCCTATTTATCCATGATGTGAACTTGCATTAAAGGTCTGCTAATCTGTGATTGGTTACACTGGTGGTCTCCGTGGCTGAAGCGTGGCCTGCAGAGAGGTACGGCCTACACCACACAGGTCCACGCACCCCGCCAGGACCATGGTTTTCATGTCATGTGCCGGAGCGTCCGGAGTGAATCCATCGCCCACCGCCCTGCGACACAATATAACGAGTGTTACCCCACAGAACAGTCCAGACACAAATCTAGCTATAGCCACCGCATGGTATACACGCTATACGGTATGTAACCGCGGCCCCGCACCATATACAGGTGGGCATCGCCCTCGGGTTTCGGCTGACTTCTCCTCTGGTACGTATCATGCAGTGGTCAGATGGCGCCGGCCGCCCCCTAATCCTGTGCTCACTCAGTGATGAGGTGTATTTCTCCCCATCTATGTGACATTAATCCTGCGCTGAGTCCTCATCTCTGGTGCCAGGAAGTGACTGCGCAGCGGATGCCAACATGTCACTCAGCGCCAGCGGCTCCGTACACAGCGCTAATCTGCCGTATCCTGCTATCTGCACAGGGCAGCATTAAAGGGATAGGCACCTGAACAGAAAGAGGCAGCAAAGCTCCTGGGCTTCAGTTCTTTGCAGTCACTGTTTGCTGTCAATGAATGAGAACATTTGGAGGCTGGAAAAGTAGGGACCACATAGTACTTACACTGCTGGAGATGTTACAGTGTGTCAGCGCATGAAATAATGCCGCCACATACTGGGTCAGTACATAAGACGGGCATTCTACAAGAACAGTCTCTTACTGTCTCCTCACACATTTCCCCCCTCCCTCATATTGTCTCCTCTCACCCCCCTGCAAAGCATACTATCTCCTCACTTATTTATCCCCTCACCCTCCATAATGTCTCCTCACACATCCCCTCTGCACTCCATACTGTCTCCTCACTTATTTATCCCCTCACCCTCCATAATGTCTCCTCACACATCCCCTCTGCACTCCATACTGTCTCTTCACACATCCCCTCTGCACTCCATAATGTCTCCTCACACATCCCCCTCTGCACTCCATACTGTCTCCTCACACATCCCCTCTGCACTCCATACTGTCTCCTCACACATCCCCTCTGCACTCCATACTGTCTCCTCACACATCCCCTCTGCACTCCATAATGTCTCCTCACACATCCCCTCTGCACTCCATACTGTCTCCTCACACATCCCCTCTGCACTCCATTATGTCTCCTCACACATCCCCTCTGCACTCCATACTGTCTCCTCACACATCCCCTCTGCACTCCATACTGTCTCCTCACACATCCCCTCTGCACTCCATAATGTCTCCTCACACATCCCCTCAGCACTCCTACTGTCTCCTCACACATCCCCTCTGCACTCCATACTGTCTCCTCACACATCCCCACTGCACTCCATAATGTCTCCTCACACATCCCCTCAGCACTCCATAATGTCTCCTCACACATCCCCTCAGCACTCCATACTGTCTCCTCACACATCCCCTCTGCACTCCATAATGTCTCCTCACACATCCCCTCTGCACTCCATACTGTCTCCTTACACATCCCCTCAGCACTCCATACTGTCTCCTCACACATCCCCTCTGCACTCCATAATGTCTCCTCACACATCCCCTCTGCACTCCATACTGTCTCCTCACACATCCCCTCTGCACTCCATACTGTCTCCTCACACATCCCCTCTGCACTCCATTATGTCTCCTCACACATCCCCTCAGCACTCCATACTGTCTCCTCACACATCCCCTCTGCACTCCATATTGTCTCCTCACACATCCCCTCAGCACTCCATACTGTCTCCTCACACATCCCCTCTGCACTCCATAATGTCTCCTCACACATCCCCTCAGCACTCCATAATGTCTCCTCACACATCCCCTCAGCACTCCATAATGTCTCCTCACACATCCCCTCTGCACTCCATAATGTCTCCTCACACATCCCCTCAGCACTCCATAATGTCTCCTCACACATCCCCTCAGCACTCCATACTGTCTCCTCACACATCCCCTCTGCACTCCATAATGTCTCCTCACACATCCCCTCTGCACTCCATACTGTCTCCTCACACATCCCCTCAGCACTCCATACTGTCTCCTCACACATCCCCTCTGCACTCCATAATGTCTCCTCACACATCCCCTCTGCACTCCATACTGTCTCCTCACACATCCCCTCTGCACTCCATACTGTCTCCTCACACATCCCCTCTGCACTCCATACTGTCTCCTCACACATCCCCTCTGCACTCCATACTGTCTCCTCACACATCCCCTCTGCACTCCATACTGTCTCCTCACACATCCCCTCTGCACTCCATAATGTCTCCTCACACATCCCCTCTGCACTCCATACTGTCTCCTCACACATCCCCTCTGCACTCCATACTGTCTCCTCACACATCCCCTCTGCACTCCATACTGTCTCCTCACACATCCCCTCTGCACTCCATAATGTCTCCTCACACATCCCCTCTGCACTCCATAATGTCTCCTCACACATCCCCTTGGCACTCCATAATGTCTCCTCACACATCCCATCCCCCTCTGTTATGTGTAACAGCCTGCGCTGTCCCTCTCTCCGCTCAGCAGGGACACCAAGGCACTCACTACCGCTCTGCGTGGTCTTCTACTGTGTTCCCCACTGTGGCTTCCGACTCCCAGTGCTCGCTGCTCTGGTCTCCTGGGAGCATGCTCAGGGTACAGGCATGTGCACTCTCTGCCTCTTAAAGGGGCACCACGCTTAATCTGGAAGTGCTCCAGCCTATGGCTGAGAGACACTAGGACCTTGAGGCATCCTCTCCTGAGGGAGGTGCCTGAGCATCGTGTGCAGTCAGCTTGTATGTACTGTTTGTTATCAGGTCCCTGTTCACCAGAATGTTTCATGCCAACCCGTGATCCTGAACATTTACCTGTCCTGTGTACCCCAACTCATGATCCTGAACATTTACCTGTCCTGTGTACCCCAACCCATGATCCTGAACATTTACCTGTCCTGTGTACCCCAACCCATGATCCTGAACCAGTACCTGTCCTGTGTACCCCAACCCGTGATCCTGAACATTTACCTGTCCTGTGTACCCCAACCCATGATCCTGAACATTTACCTGTCCTGTGTACCCCAACCCATGATCCTGAACATTTACCTGTCCTGTGTACCCCAACTCATGATCCTGAACATTTACCTGTCCTGTGTACCCCAACCCATGATCCTGAACATTTACCTGTCCTGTGTACCCCAACCCATGATCCTGAACCAGTACCTGTCCTGTGTACCCCAACCCGTGATCCTGAACATTTACCTGTCCTGTGTACCCCAACCCATGATCCTGAACATTTACCTGTCCTGTGTACCCCAACCCATGATCCTGAACATTTACCTGTCCTGTGTACCCCAACCCATGATCCTGAACCAGTACCTGTCCTGTGTACCCCAACCCATGATCCTGAACATTTACCTGTCCTGTGTACCCCAACCCATGATCCTGAACATTTACCTGTCCTGTGTACCCCAACCCATGATCCTGAACATTTACCTGTCCTGTGTACCCCAACCCATGATCCTGAACCAGTACCTGTCCTGTGTACCCCAACCCGTGATCCTGAACATTTACCTGTCCTGTGTACCCCAACCCATGATCCTGAACATTTACCTGTCCTGTGTACCCCAACCCATGAGCCTGAACATTTACCTGTCCTGTGTACCCCAACCCATGATCCTGAACCAGTACCTGTCCTGTGTACCCCAACCCATGATCCTGAACATTTACCTGTCCTGTGTACCCCAACCCATGATCCTGAACCAGTACCTGTCCTGTGTACCCCAACCCGTGATCCTGAACATTTACCTGTCCTGTGTACCCCAACCCATGATCCTGAACATTTACCTGTCCTGTGTACCCCAACCCATGATCCTGAACATTTACCTGTCCTGTGTACCCCAACCCATGATCCTGAACATTTACCTGTCCTGTGTACCCCAACCCATGATCCTGAACCAGTACCTGTCCTGTGTACCCCAACCCGTGATCCTGAACATTTACCTGTCCTGTGTACCCCAACCCATGATCCTCAACCAGTACCTGTCCTGTGTACCCCAACCCGTGATCCTGAACATTTACCTGTCCTGTGTACCCCAACCCATGATCCTCAACCAGTACCTGTCCTGTGTACCCCAACCCGTGATCCTGAACATTTACCTGTCCTGTGTACCCCAACCCATGATCCTCAACCAGTACCTGTCCTGTGTACCCGGACCAGAGTTCCTGTTCCAGTCAGTATGTGCCTCCAGTCTCCTGCAGCCATCCTCTCTGTTACCCCAAGTCTGCACCTGCAAGGCTAACCACACAATCAGTGGCTCTAGTGAAGAACCAAGTAGCCGCTTACTCAAGCCCCTGAAGGGTAAGGCCGGTCCCATGGTGCAGTCCACACCCGCCATCGTGACAGTTTGCTCAGGCCACGTGCCCCACTGGCTCCAATACTCCCCACTCTCGGAGTTGTTCCAGAAGACGACCTGTCAATGATGGCATCAGGATCATATCCTGGCCTACCTTTGGTTGGTGACCGCCCGTCTATAAACGCCCTGACTCTGGCTGCTTCTTCTGGACCACTCCGGTAGCTATTCCTCGGTCTGCTAACTGTTGGAACTGGTCCCCGCTTGTCTGTTCCCCCACAATTTAACAGAGTTCCTAAGCAGTTCCATAGATTTGTAAATTGCTGCGCTCTGAACTGCTGCCCCCTCAGTTTCCCTCTGATCTGGCCATGGTGACATATCTAATGTCCCATCTACGAGGAGAGGTTCTCGCATAATTAAGGACAAACTTGCTGGTTAAGACATTCCCGCTACTCTAGATGATCTGATTTCCCTGGTTATCCGGATCAACCTCAGGTTCCAGGAATGCTCCAGAAAAGTGATCCGAGAGAGGAGGCTGATGTGTCCGGCTCCATCTCTCCAGAGACCGCTCCTCCTCAGCTTCCTGCACCTGCCATCACTCCTGAACCCCTATTGCTTGTACCATCTTGTGTCTTGCTGGGAATGTACATTATGTTGTTGACTGTTGGGATCCAATAAAGTCTTACTGTGGCGCCCCTGACCTGGTCAGGCACCACTGAGTACTGCACCCATGCTGTGGGCAGTGCAATACAGGTGATGCAGAAGGCTGACCGAGGTGTGACTACACAGGCGCATGGTAATCAGGTCTCACACATGGACCTTTGAGTGGACCCCTGGGGAATCCAGGAGCGGGCGTGGCCTCCATGTCCACTCAAGGGGTGTGGTAGAGAGCCTGGTTGCTAAGTTGCGTAGGCAGGCACAGAGGGGAGGGAGTAGTGAGCCAGTCTGAAGTGGAGCTCAGGGAGAGCAGACGCAAAGAGGAGACCTGAGGCTGTCACTAGTCAGACAACGTACGCGCAGTGACTACCAACGGGGGAGATCGGTCACCTGGTAGTGCCACCCGAAATCCACCCTAGGCTAGAGAGAGCAAAGGGGTGGCAGAGTAAGGAGACTGCCAGGGAGGTACCAGGCCCGTAAGGGTAACAGGTCCCAGTGCAGAGATTTATTCAATTTTCTCCTGCCAAACCTGCCGGTGGGGGCACTTCAGACCCACGCCATACCACCACACAGAGTCCAGAGCCACGTAGCGAAGAAAGGGCCCATAGCTCACAGGAGGCAAGCAGCCGGAGTGACCTGGTCCAGGCTGCAAGCAAACGGGCCGAAACGAGGGGAGAACAGGCAGCATCAACTTCTCTGGGTGACCCCCGTAGGGACTTCAAGTAGAGGTCACCCCAAAACACACAGGGCTAGGAGGGCGAGTGGGTAGTCACCCTCATCAGCCAGCCGGAAGGATACCTGGTTCCAGCCTGGTTCATCCCAGCTACGCCCGGGTTACTCACCCTGCCATCTACTGTGAGTAATAACCCTGAAAGACTGTCTGGACTGTGTTTGAGTCATTCTGCGCCTTGTGGTTCCACACACTTACACAGGGCCCTGGAGCTTGCCTCACTCTCGGGAGGCCACTACAACTGACTGCACTCGCCATCAGCCCCAGGCACCCCTTAAACTGCAGTGGCGGTCACCCTGACCGCAATACCGAGAGTGGCGTCACGAAAATTCTAAAGGAAGGTTCCCTACCTGTGACCAGACTGTTCCTCCACGTGGAGTCCCTGAAGGTAATGCACCGACACAACAGCACCTGCGGGGCTTCACATTACCAATGTGTGGTTCCCTCACACTGTGTTGTCTGAGTAATGTTCTGCTCACGGGCAAAGAAAGCGGGCGGTCAGTGGGATGAGCCCTGGGCCATGCTGTCTTTATAAATACAGTCAGGTCAGTGGACAAACGCATCCACTGACCCTCGTGTCTCCGCAGGAGAGCACCCACTGACCCTCAAATTTCCACAGGAGAGCACCCACTGACCCCCGTGTCTCCACAGGAAAGCACCCACTGACCCTCGTGTCTCCACAGGAGAGCACCCACTGACCCCCGTGTCTCCAGAGGAGAGCACCCACTGACCCTCGTGTCTCCACAGGAGAGCACTCACTGACCCTCGTGTCTCCACAGAAGAGCACCCACTGACCCCCATGTCTCTACAGGAGAGCACCCACTGACCACCGTGTCTCCATAGGAGAACACCCACTGACCACCGTGTCTCCACAGGAGAGCACTTATTGACCCCAGTGTCTCCACAGGAGAGCACCCACTGACCCCCGTGTCTCCACACGAGAGCACCCACTGACCACCGTGTCTCCATAGGAGACCACCCACTGACCACCGTATCCACAGGAGAGCACTTATTGACCCCAGTGTCTCTACAGGAGAGCACCCACTGACCCTCGTGTCTCCACAGGAGAGCACCCACTGACCCTTGTGTCTCCACGCCAGTGATTTTTTGATATAATAAAAGTTCTAGAACTTATAAGACGTTTCTCTCCTTGTGACCTCAGTTCTCACAGACGTCTCCGCAGTCAGGAAACATTAAAGGTACCGTCACACTAAGCAACTTACCAGCGATCCCAACAACGATAGGGATCGCTGGTAAGTTGCTAGGAGGTTGCTGGTGAGATGTCACACTGCGATGCTCCAGCGATCCCACCAGCAACCTGACCTGGCAGGGATCGCTGGAGCGTGGCTACACGAGTTGCTGGTGAGCTCACCAGCAACCAGTGACCAGCCCCCAGCGCCGCGTGGAAGATGCTGCGCTTGGTAACTAAGGTAAATATCGGGTAACCAACCCGATATTTACCTTGGTTACCACCGCACGGAGCTACACGTGCAGAGAGCAGGGAGCAGCGCACACTGCTTAGCGCTGGCTCCTTGCTCTCCTACTTACAGCACACATGGGGTTAATTACCCGATGTGTGCTGCAGCTACACGTGCACAGAGCAGGAGCCGGCACTGACAGTGAGAGCGGCGGAGGCTGGTAACAAAGGTAAATATCGGGTAACCAAGGACAGGGCTTCTTGGTTACCCGATGTTTACATTGGTTACCAGCCTCCGCAGAAGCTGGCTCCTGCTGCCTGCACATTTAGTTGTTGCTGTCTCGCTGTCACACACAGCGATCTGTGCTTCACAGCGGGACAGCAACAACTAAAAAATGGCCCAGGACATTCAGCAACAACCAACGACCTCACAGCAGGGGCCAGGTTGTTGCTGGATGTCACACACAGCAACATCGCTAGCAACGTCACAAAAGTTGTTCGTTAGCAGCGATGTTGTTTAGTGTGACGGGGCCTTTAGTCCAGATTAGCTTTGGACTGCTGATCCCGGACTGAAGACTGTCATCACCTGACCTGCTCAATGACACCAGAAGTCAATATTATCCCGACAGGCTCCATGTACAGAAGGCACTAGAAATTGTAATCGCTGAAAGATCCCTACCATGGGAGCTGCGGGGAGCACACTGCTATCTACATTCACTGGGCACTGTATCATGTGGACACTGGTGTACCATCTATAGAGGCAGAATTTGTACTACTATGGGGCCCTACTAAAAAGGGGGCCACACACTGCACTGGCCCTATTTCCAAACGTTCAGTCAGAGCATTGAAGAGATATTACTAGAGGGAGCTCACTACATACAGATTTATACAACCACCACTAGAGGGAGCTCACTACATACAGATTTATACAGTCACCACTAGAGAGAGCTCACTACATACAGATTTATACAGCCACCACTAGAGGGAGCTCACTACATACAGATTTATACAGTCACCACTAGAGAGAGCTCACTACATACAGATTTATACAGCCACCACTAGAGGGAGCTCACTACATACAGATTTATACAACCACCACTAGAGGGAGCTCACTACATACAGATTTATACAACCACCACTAGAGGGAGCTCATTACATACAGATTTATACAGCCACCACTAGAGGGAGCTCACTACATACAGATTTATACAACCACCACTAGAGGGAGCTCACTACATACAGATTTATACAGCCACCACTAGAGGGAGCTCATTACATACAGATTTATACAACCACCACTAGGGGGAGCTCACTACATACAGATTTATACAACCACCACTAGAGGGAGCTCACTACATACAGATTTATACAGCCACCACTAGAGGGAGCTCATTACATACAGATTTATACAGCCACCACTAGAGGGAGCTCATTACATACAGATTTATACAACCACCACTAGAGGGAGCTCACTACATACAGATTTATACAACCACCACTAGAGGGAGCTCACTACATACAGATTTATACAACCACCACTAGAGGGAGCTCATTACATACAGATTTATACAGCCACCACTAGAGGGAGCTCATTACATACAGATTTATACAACCACCACTAGGGGGAGCTCACTACATACAGATTTATACAACCACCACTAGAGGGAGCTCACTACATACAGATTTATACAGCCACCACTAGAGGGAGCTCACTACATACAGATTTATACAGCCACCACTAGAGGGAGCTCACTAGATACAGATTTATACAGTCACTACTAGAGGGAGCTCACTACATACAGATTTATACAGCCACCACTAGAGGGAGCTCACTACATACAGATTTATACAGCCACCACTAGGGGGAGCTCACTACATACAGATTTATACAACCACCACTAGAGGGAGCTCACTACATACAGATTTATACAGCCACCACTAGAGGGAGCTCACTACATACAGATTTATACAGCCACCACTAGAGGGAGCTCACTACATACAGATTTATACAGCCACCACTAGAGGGAGCTCACTACATACAGATTTATACAGCCACCACTAGAGGGAGCTCACTACATACAGATTTATACAACCACCACTAGAGGGAGCTCACTACATACAGATTTATACAGCCACCACTAGAGGGAGCTCACTACATACAGATATATACAGCCACCACTAGAGGGAGCTCACTACATACAGATTTATACAGCCACCACTAGAGGGAGCTCACTACATACAGATTTATACAGCCACCACTAGGGGGAGCTCACTACATACAGATTTATACAACCACCACTAGGGGGAGCTCACTACATACAGATTTATACAACCACCACTAGAGGGAGCTCACTACATACAGATTTATACAGCCACCACTAGAGGGAGCTCACTACATACAGATTTATACAACCACCACTAGAGGGAGCTCACTACATACAGATTTATACAGCCACCACTAGGGGGAGCTCACTACATACAGATTTATACAACCACCACTAGAGGGAGATCACTACATACAGATTTATACAGCCACCACTAGAGGGAGCTCACTACATACAGATTTATACAGTCACCACTAGAGGGAGCTCACTACATACAGATTTATACAGCCACCACTAGAGGGAGCTCACTACATACAGATTTATACAGCCACCACTAGGGGGAGCTCACTACATACAGATTTATACAACCACCACTAGGGGAAGCTCACTACATACAGATTTATACAACCACCACTAGAGGGAGCTCACTACATACAGATTTATACAGCCACCACTAGAGGGAGCTCACTACATACAGATTTATACAACCACCACTAGAGGGAGCTCACTACATACAGATTTATACAACCACCACTAGAGGGAGCTCATTACATACAGATTTATACAGCCACCACTAGGGGGAGCTCACTACATACAGATTTATACAACCACCACTAGAGGGAGCTCACTACATACAGATTTATACAGCCACCACTAGAGGGAGCTCACTACATACAGATTTATACAGCCACCACTAGAGGGAGCTCACTACATACAGATTTTTACAGCCACCACTAGAGGGAGCTCACTACATACAGATTTATACAGCCACCACTAGAGGGAGCTCACTACATACAGATTTATACAACCACCACTAGAGGGAGCTCACTACATACAGATTTATACAGCCACCACTAGAGGGAGCTCACTACATACAGATATATACAGCCACCACTAGAGGGAGCTCACTACATACAGATTTATACAGCCACCACTAGAGGGAGCTCACTACATACAGATTTATACAGCCACCACTAGGGGGAGCTCACTACATACAGATTTATACAACCACCACTAGGGGGAGCTCACTACATACAGATTTATACAACCACCACTAGAGGGAGCTCACTACATACAGATTTATACAGCCACCACTAGAGGGAGCTCACTACATACAGATTTATACAACCACCACTAGAGGGAGCTCACTACATACAGATTTATACAGCCACCACTAGGGGGAGCTCACTACATACAGATTTATACAACCACCACTAGAGGGAGATCACTACATACAGATTTATACAGCCACCACTAGAGGGAGCTCACTACATACAGATTTATACAGTCACCACTAGAGGGAGCTCACTACATACAGATTTATACAGCCACCACTAGAGGGAGCTCACTACATACAGATTTATACAGCCACCACTAGGGGGAGCTCACTACATACAGATTTATACAACCACCACTAGGGGGAGCTCACTACATACAGATTTATACAACCACCACTAGAGGGAGCTCACTACATACAGATTTATACAGCCACCACTAGAGGGAGCTCACTACATACAGATTTATACAACCACCACTAGAGGGAGCTCACTACATACAGATTTATACAACCACCACTAGAGGGAGCTCATTACATACAGATTTATACAGCCACCACTAGGGGGAGCTCACTACATACAGATTTATACAACCACCACTAGAGGGAGCTCACTACATACAGATTTATACAGCCACCACTAGAGGGAGCTCACTACATACAGATTTATACAGCCACCACTAGAGGGAGCTCACTACATACAGATTTATACAGCCACCACTAGAGGGAGCTCACTACATACAGATTTATACAGCCACCACTAGAGGGAGCTCACTACATACAGATTTATACAACCACCACTAGAGGGAGCTCACTACATACAGATTTATACAGCCACCACTAGAGGGAGCTCACTACATACAGATATATACAGCCACCACTAGAGGGAGCTCACTACATACAGATTTATACAGCCACCACTAGAGGGAGCTCACTACATACAGATTTATACAGCCACCACTAGGGGGAGCTCACTACATACAGATTTATACAACCACCACTAGGGGGAGCTCACTACATACAGATTTATACAACCACCACTAGAGGGAGCTCACTACATACAGATTTATACAGCCACCACTAGAGGGAGCTCACTACATACAGATTTATACAACCACCACTAGAGGGAGCTCACTACATACAGATTTATACAGCCACCACTAGGGGGAGCTCACTACATACAGATTTATACAACCACCACTAGAGGGAGATCACTACATACAGATTTATACAGCCACCACTAGAGGGAGCTCACTACATACAGATTTATACAGTCACCACTAGAGGGAGCTCACTACATACAGATTTATACAGCCACCACTAGAGGGAGCTCACTACATACAGATTTATACAGCCACCACTAGGGGGAGCTCACTACATACAGATTTATACAACCACCACTAGGGGGAGCTCACTACATACAGATTTATACAACCACCACTAGAGGGAGCTCACTACATACAGATTTATACAGCCACCACTAGAGGGAGCTCACTACATACAGATTTATACAACCACCACTAGAGGGAGCTCACTACATACAGATTTATACAGCCACCACTAGGGGGAGCTCACTACATACAGATTTATACAACCACCACTAGAGGGAGATCACTACATACAGATTTATACAGCCACCACTAGAGGGAGCTCACTACATACAGATTTATACAGCCACCACTAGAGGGAGCTCACTACATACAGATTTATACAACCACCACTAGAGGGAGCTCACTACATACAGATTTATACAGCCACCACTAGGGGGAGCTCACTACATACAGATTTATACACCCACCACTAGAGGGAGATCACTACATACAGATTTATACAGCCACCACTAGAGGGAGCTCACTACATACAGATTTATACAGCCACCACTAGAGGGAGCTCACTACATACAGATTTATACAGCCACCACTAGAGGGAGCTCACTACATACAGATTTATACAGCCACCACTAGAGGGAGCTCACTACATACAGATTTATACATCCACCACTAGGGGGAGCTCACTACATACAGATTTATACAGCCACCACTAGAGGGAGCTCACTACATACAGATTTATACAGCCACCACTAGAGGGAGCTCACTACATACAGATTTATACAGTCACCACTAGAGGGAGCTCACTACATACAGATTTATACAGCCACCACTAGAGGGAGCTCATTACATACAGATTTATACAGCCACCACTAGAGGAAGCTCACTACATACAGATTTATACAGTCACCACTAGAGGGAGCTCATTACATACAGATTTATACACCCACCACTAGAGGGAGATCACTACATACAGATTTATACAGCCACCACTAGAGGGAGCTCACTACATACAGATTTATACAGCCACCACTAGAGGGAGCTCACTACATACAGATATATACATCCACCACTAGAGGGAGCTCACTACATACAGATTTATACAGCCACCACTAGAGGAAGCTCACTACATACAGATTTATACAGCCTCCGCTAGAGGGAGCTCACTACATACAGATTTATACAGCCACCACTAGAGGGAGCTCACTACATACAGATTTATACAGCCACCACTAGAGGGAGCTCACTACATACAGATTTATACAGCCACCACTAGAGGGAGCTCACTACATACAGATTTATACATCCACCACTAGGGGGAGCTCACTACATACAGATTTATACAGCCACCACTAGAGGGAGCTCACTACATACAGATTTATACAGCCACCACTAGAGGGAGCTCACTACATACAGATTTATACAGTCACCACTAGAGGGAGCTCACTACATGCAGATTTATACAGCCACCACTAGAGGGAGCTCATTACATACAGATTTATACAGCCACCACTTGAGGAAGCTCACTACATACAGATTTATACAGTCACCACTAGAGGGAGCTCATTACATACAGATTTATACAGCCACCACTAGGGGGAGCTCACTATATACAGATTTATACAGCCACCACTAGAGGGAGCTCACTACATACAGATTTATACAGCCACCACTAGAGGGAGCTCACTACATACAGATTTATGCATCCAACACTAGAGGGAGCTCACTACATACAGATTTATACAGCCACCACTAGAGGGAGCTCACTACATACAGATTTATACAGTCACCACTATAGGGAGCTCACTACATACAGATTTATACAGCCACCACTAGAGGGAGCTCACTACATACAGATTTATACAGCCACCACTAGAGGGAGCTCACTACATACAGATTTATACAGCCTCCACTAGAGGGAGCTCACTACATACAGATTTATACATCC
The DNA here is from genome assembly GCF_048569485.1 of Anomaloglossus baeobatrachus. Classification (NCBI taxonomy): domain Eukaryota; kingdom Metazoa; phylum Chordata; class Amphibia; order Anura; family Aromobatidae; genus Anomaloglossus; species Anomaloglossus baeobatrachus. Next base: position 11,750,865 of record NC_134358.1, on the reverse strand, counting down.
ACCACTAGAGGAAGCTCACTACATACAGATTTATACATCCACCACTAGAGGGAGCTCACTACATACAGATTTATACAGTCACCACTAGAGGGAGCTCACTACATACAGATTTATACAGTCACCACTAGAGGGAGCTCACTACATACAGATTTATACAGTCACCACTAGATGGAGCTCACTACATACAGATTTATACAGTCACCACTAGAGGGAGCTCACTACATACTGATTTATACAGTCACCACTAAAGGGAGCTCACTACATACAGATTTATACAACCACCACTAGGGGGAGCTCACTACATACAGATTTATACATCCACCACTAGAGGGAGCTCACTACATACAGATTGATACAGCCACCACTAGAGGGAGCTCACTACATACAGATTTATACATCCAACACTAGAGGGAGCTCACTACATACAGATTTATACAGCCACCACTAGAGGGAGCTCACTACATACAGATTTATACAGCCACCACTAGAGGAAGCTCACTACATACAGATTTATACAGCCACCACTAGGGGGAGCTCACTACATACAGATTTATACAGCCACCACTAGAGGGAGCTCACTACATACAGATTTATACAGCCACCACTAGAGGGAGCTCATTACATACAGATTTATACAGCCACCACTAGGGGGAGCTCACTACATACAGATTTATACAGCCACCACTAGAGGGAGCTCACTACATACAGATTTATACAGCCACCACTAGAGGGAGCTCACTACATACAGATTTATGCATCCAACACTAGAGGGAGCGCACTACATACAGATTTATACAGCCACCACTAGAGGGAGCTCACTACATACAGATTTATACAGTCACCACTAGAGGGAGCTCACTACATACAGATTTATACAGCCGCCACTAGAGGGAGCTCACTACATACAGATTTATACAGCCACCACTAGAGGGAGCTCACTACATACAGATTTATACATCCACCACTAGAGGAAGCTCACTACATACAGATTTATACATCCACCACTAGAGGGAGCTCACTACATACAGATTTATACAGTCACCACTAGAGGGAGTTCACTACATACAGATTTATACAGTCACCACTAGAGGGAGCTCACTACATACAGATTTATACAGTCACCACTAGATGGAGCTCACTACATACAGATTTATACAGTCACCACTAGAGGGAGCTCACTACATACAGATTTATACAGTCACCACTAAAGGGAGCTCACTACATACAGATTTATACAACCACCACTAGGGGGAGCTCACTACATACAGATTTATACATCCACCACTAGAGGGAGCTCACTACATACAGATTGATACAGCCACCACTAGAGGGAGCTCACTACATACAGATTTATACATCCAACACTAGAGGGAGCTCACTACATACAGATTTATACAGCCACCACTAGAGGGAGCTCACTACATACAGATTTATACATCCACCACTAGAGGAAGCTCACTACATACAGATTTATACATCCACCACTAGAGGGAGCTCACTACATACAGATTTATACATTCACCACTAGAGGGAGCTCACTACATACAGATTTATACAGCCACCACTAGGGGGAGCTCACTACATACAGATTTATACAGCCACCACTAGAGGGAGATCACTACATACAGATTTATACAGCCACCACTAGAGGGAGCTCACTACATACAGATTTATACAGTCACCACTAGAGGGAGCTCACTACATACAGATTTATACATTCACCACTAGAGGGAGCTCACTACATACAGATTTATACAGCCACCACTAGGGGGAGCTCACTACATACAGATTTATACAGCCACCACTAGAGGGAGCTCACTACATACAGATTTATACATCCACCACTAGAGGGAGCTCACTACATACAGATTTATACAGCCACCACTAGAGGGAGCTCACTACATACAGATTTATACAGCCACCACTAGAGGAAGCTCAGTACATACAGATTTATACAGTCACCACTAGAGGGAGCTCACTACATACAGATTTATACAGTCACCACTAGAGGGAGCTCACTACATACAGATTTATACATCCACCACTAGAGGGAGCTCACTACATACAGATTTATACAGCCACCACTAGAGGAAGCTCAGTACATACAGATTTATACAGTCACCACTAGAGGGAGCTCACTACATACAGATTTATACAGTCACCACTAGAGGGAGCTCACTACATACAGATTTATACATCCACCACTAGAGGGAGCTCACTACATACAGATTTATACAGCCACCACTAGAGAGAGCTCACTACATACAGATTTATACAGCCACCACTAGGGGGAGCTCACTACATACAGATTTATACAACCACCACTAGGGGGAGCTCACTACATACAGATTTATACATCCACCACTAGAGGGAGCTCACTACATACAGATTGATACAGCCACCACTAGAGGGAGCTCACTACATACAGATTTATACATCCAACACTAGAGGGAGCTCACTACATACAGATTTATACAGCCACCACTAGAGGGAGCTCACTACATACAGATTTATACATCCACCACTAGAGGAAGCTCACTACATACAGATTTATACATCCACCACTAGAGGGAGCTCACTACATACAGATTTATACATTCACCACTAGAGGGAGCTCACTACATACAGATTTATACAGCCACCACTAGGGGGAGCTCACTACATACAGATTTATACAGCCACCACTAGAGGGAGATCACTACATACAGATTTATACAGCCACCACTAGAGGGAGCTCACTACATACAGATTTATACAGTCACCACTAGAGGGAGCTCACTACATACAGATTTATACATTCACCACTAGAGGGAGCTCACTACATACAGATTTATACAGCCACCACTAGGGGGAGCTCACTACATACAGATTTATACAGCCACCACTAGAGGGAGCTCACTACATACAGATTTATACATCCACCACTAGAGGGAGCTCACTACATACAGATTTATACAGCCACCACTAGAGGGAGCTCACTACATACAGATTTATACAGCCACCACTAGAGGAAGCTCAGTACATACAGATTTATACAGTCACCACTAGAGGGAGCTCACTACATACAGATTTATACAGTCACCACTAGAGGGAGCTCACTACATACAGATTTATACATCCACCACTAGAGGGAGCTCACTACATACAGATTTATACAGCCACCACTAGAGGAAGCTCAGTACATACAGATTTATACAGTCACCACTAGAGGGAGCTCACTACATACAGATTTATACAGTCACCACTAGAGGGAGCTCACTACATACAGATTTATACATCCACCACTAGAGGGAGCTCACTACATACAGATTTATACAGCCACCACTAGAGAGAGCTCACTACATACAGATTTATACAGCCACCACTAGGGGGAGCTCACTACATACAGATTTATACAACCACCACTAGGGGGAGCTCACTACATACAGATTTTTACAGCCACCACTAGAGGGAGCTCACTACATACAGATTTATACAGCCACCACTAGGGGGAGCTTACTACATACAGATTTATACAACCACCACTAGAGGGAGCTCACTACATACAGATTTATACAACCACCACTAGAGGGAGCTCACTACATACAGATTTATACAGTCACCACTAGAGGGAGCTCACTACATACAGATGTATACAGCAACCACTAGAGGGAGCTCACTACATACAGATTTATACAGCCACCACTAGGGAGAGCTCACTACATACAGATTTATACAGCCAACACTAGAGGGAGCTCACTATATACAGATTTATACAGTCACCACTAGAGGGAGCTCACTACATACAGATTTATACATCCACCACTAGAGGAAGCTCACTACATACAAATGTATACAGCCAACACTAGAGGAAGCTCACTATATACAGATTTATACATCCACCACTAGAGGGAGCTCACTACATACAGATTTATACATCCACCACTAGAGGGAGCTCACTACATACAGATTTATACAGCCAACACTAGAGGAAGCTCACTACATACAGATATATACAGCAACCACTAGATGGAGCTCACTACATACAGATTTATACAGCCACCACTAGGGAGAGCTCACTACATACAGATTTATACAGCCACCACTAGAGGGAGCTCACTACATACATATTTATACAGCCACCACTAGAGGGAGCTCACTACATACAGATTTATACAGCCACCACTAGAGGGAGCTCACTACATACAGATTTATACAGCCACCACTAGGAGGAGCTCACTACATACAGATTTATACAGCCACCACTAGAGGGAGCTCACTACATACAGATTTATACAGTCACCACTAGAGGGAGTTCACTACATACAGATTTATACAGCCACCACTAGAGGGAGCTCACTACATACAGATTTATACATTCACCACTAGGGGGAGCTCACTACATACAGATTTATACAGCCACCACTAGAGGGAGCTCACTACATACAGATTTATACAGCCACCACTAGGAGGAGCTCACTACATACAGATTTATACAGCCTCCACTAGAGGGAGCTCACTACATACAGATTTATACAGTCACCACTAGGAGGAGCTCACTACATACAGATTTATACAGTCACCACTAGGAGGAGCTCACTACATACAGATTTATACAGTCACCACTAGGGGGAGCTCACTACATACAGATTTATACAGTCACCACTAGAGGGAGCTCACTACATACAGATTTATACAGTCACCACTAGAGAGAGCTCACTACATACAGATTTATACATCCACCACTAGAGGAAGCTCACTACATACAGATTTATACAGCCACCACTAGAGGGAGCTCACTACATACAGATTTATACAACCACCACTAGAGGGAGCTCACTACATACAGATTTATACAGCCACCACTAGAGGGAGCTCACTACATACAGATTTATACAGCCACCACTAGAGGGAGCTCACTACATACAGATTTATACAGCCATCACTAAAGCGAGCTCACTACATACAGATTTATACAGCCACCACTAGAGGGATCTCACTACATACAGATTTATACAGCCACCACTAGGAGGAGCTCACTACATACAGATTTATACAGTCACCACTAGGGGGAGCTCACTACATACAGATTTATACAGTCACCACTAGAGGGAGCTCACTACATACAGATTTATACAGCCACCACTAGAGAGAGCTCACTCCATACAGATTTATACAGCCACCACTAGAGGGAGCTCACTACATACAGATTTATACAGACACCACTAGGGGGAGCTCACTACATACAGATTTATACAGCCACCACTAGAGGGAGCTCACTACATACAGATTTATACAGCCACCACTAGAGGAAGCTCACTACACACAAATTTATACAGCCACCACTAGAGGGAACTCACTACATACAGATTTATACAGTCACCACTAGAGGAAGCTCACTACATACAGATTTATACAGCCACCACTAGAGGGAGCTCACTACATACAGATTTATACAGCCACCACTAGAAAGAGCTCACTACATACAGATTTATACAGCCACCACTAGAAAGAGCTCATTACATACAGATTTATACAGCCACCACTAGAGGGAGCTCACTACATACAGATTTATACAGCCACCACTAGAATAGCCCACTACATACAGATTTATACAGCCACCACTAGAGAGAGCTCACTACATACAGATTTATACAGCCACCACTAGAAAGAGCTCACTACATACAGATTTATACAGCCACCACTAGGAGGAGCTCACTACATACAGATTTATACAGCCACCACTAGAGAGAGCTCACTACATACAGATTTATACAGCCACCACTAGAGGGAGCTCACTACATACAGATTTATACAGCCACCACTAGGGGGAGTTCACTGCATACAGATTTATACAGTCACCACTAGAGAGAGCTCACTACATACAGATTTATACATCCACCACTAGAGGGAGCTCACTACATACAGATTTATACATCCACCACTAGGGGGAGCTCTCTACATACAGATTTATACATCCACCACTAGAGGGAGCTCACTACATACAGATTTATACATCCACCACTAGAGGGAGCTCACTACATACAGATTTATACATCCACCACTAGAGGGAGCTCACTACATACAGATTTATACAGCCACCACTAGGGGGAGTTCACTGCATACAGATTTATACAGTCACCACTAGAGAGAGCTCACTACATACAGATTTATACATCCACCACTAGAGGGAGCTCACTACATACAGATTTATACAGTCACCACTAGGGGGAGCTCACTACATACAGATTTATACAGCCACCACTAGAGAGAGCTCACTACATACAGATTTATACAGCCACCACTAGGGGGAGCTCACTACATACAGATTTATACAACCACCACTAGGGGGAGCTCACTACATACAGATTTTTACAGCCACCACTAGAGGGAGCTCACTACATACAGATTTATACAGCCACCACTAGAGGGAGCTCACTACATACAGATTTATACAACCACCACTAGAGGGAGCTCACTACATACAGATTTATACAGTCACCACTAGAGGGAGCTCACTACATACAGATGTATACAGCAACCACTAGAGGGAGCTCACTACATACAGATTTATACAGCCACCACTAGGGAGAGCTCACTACATACAGATTTATACAGCCACCACTAGAGGGAGCTCACTATATACAGATTTATACAGTCACCACTAGAGGGAGCTCACTACATACAGATTTATACATCCACCACTAGAGGAAGCTCTTTACATACAAATGTATACAGCCAACACTAGAGGAAGCTCACTATATACAGATTTATACATCCACCACTAGAGGGAGCTCACTACATACAGATTTATACATCCACCACTAGAGGGAGCTCACTACATACAGATTTATACAGCCAACACTAGAGGAAGCTCACTACATACAGATATATACAGCAACCACTAGAGGGAGCTCACTACATACAGATTTATACAGCCACCACTAGGGAGAGCTCACTACATACAGATTTATACAGCCACCACTAGAGGGAGCTCACTACATACAGATTTATACAGCCACCACTAGAGGGAGCTCACTACATACAGATTTATATAGCCACCACTAGAGGGAGCTCACTACATACAGATTTATACAGCCACCACTAGGAGGAGCTCACTACATACAGATTTATACAGCCACCACTAGAGGGAGCTCACTACATACAGATTTATACAGTCACCACTAGAGGGAGTTCACTACATACAGATTTATACAGCCACCACTAGAGGGAGCTCACTACATACAGATTTATACATTCACCACTAGGGGGAGCTCACTACATACAGATTTATACAGCCACCACTAGAGGGAGCTCACTACATACAGATTTATACAGCCACCACTAGGAGGAGCTCACTACATACAGATTTATACAGCCTCCACTAGAGGGAGCTCACTACATACAGATTTATACAGTCACCACTAGGAGGAGCTCACTACATACAGATTTATACAGTCACCACTAGGAGGAGCTCACTACATACAGATTTATACAGTCACCACTAGGGGGAGCTCACTACATACAGATTTATACAGTCACCACTAGAGGGAGCTCACTACATACAGATTTATACAGTCACCACTAGAGAGAGCTCACTACATACAGATTTATACATCCACCACTAGAGGAAGCTCACTACATACAGATTTATACAGCCACCACTAGAGGGAGCTCACTACATACAGATTTATACAACCACCACTAGAGGGAGCTCACTACATACAGATTTATACAGCCACCACTAGAGGGACCTCACTACATACAGATTTATACAGCCACCACTAGAGGGAGCTCACTACATACAGATTTATACAGCCATCACTAAAGCGAGCTCACTACATACAGATTTATACAGCCACCACTAGAGGGAGCTCACTACATACAGATTTATACAGCCACCACTAGGAGGAGCTCACTACATACAGATTTATACAGTCACCACTAGGGGGAGCTCACTACATACAGATTTATACAGTCACCACTAGAGGGAGCTCACTACATACAGATTTATACAGCCACCACTAGAGAGAGCTCACTCCATACAGATTTATACGGCCACCACTAGAGGGAGCTCACTACATACAGATTTATACAGCCACCACTAGAGGAAGCTCACTACATACAGATTTATACAGCCACCACTAGAGGAAGCTCACTACACACAAATTTATACAGCCACCACTAGAGGGAACTCACTACATACAGATTTATACAGTCACCACTAGAGGAAGCTCACTACATACAGATTTATACAGCCACCACTAGAGGGAGCTCACTACATACAGATTTATACAGCCACCACTAGAAAGAGCTCACTACATACAGATTTATACAGCCACCACTAGAAAGAGCTCACTACATACAGATTTATACAGCCACCACTAGAGGGAGCTCACTACATACAGATTTATACAGCCACCACTAGAGGAAGCTCACTACACACAAATTTATACAGCCACCACTAGAGGGAACTCACTACATACAGATTTATACAGTCACCACTAGAGGAAGCTCACTACATACAGATTTATACAGCCACCACTAGAGGGAGCTCACTACATACAGATTTATACAGCCACCACTAGAAAGAGCTCACTACATACAGATTTATACAACCACCACTAGAAAGAGCTCACTACATACAGATTTATACAGCCACCACTAGAGGGAGCTCACTACATACAGATTTATACAGCCACCACTAGAAAGAGCTCACTACATACAGATTTATACAGCCACCACTAGAGAGAGCTCACTACATACAGATTTATACAGCCACCACTAGAAAGAGCTCACTACATACAGATTTATACAGCCACCACTAGGAGGAGCTCACTACATACAGATTTATACAGCCACCACTAGAGAGAGCTCACTACATACAGATTTATACAGCCACCACTAGAGGGAGCTCACTACATACAGATTTATACAGCCACCACTAGAGGGAACTCACTGCATACAGAGTTATACAGCCACCGCTAGAGGAAGCTCACTACATAGAGTTATACAACCACCACTAGGGGGAGCTTACTACATACAGATTTATACAGCCACCGCTAGAGGGAGCTCACTACATACAGATTTATACAGCCACCACTAGAGGGAGCTCACTACATACAGATTTATACAGCCACCACTAGAGGGAGCTCACTACATACAGATTTATACAGCCACCACTAGGGGGAGTTCACTGCATACAGATTTATACAGTCACCACTAGAGGGAGCTCACTACATACAGATTTATACATCCACCACTAGAGGGAGCTCACTACATACAGATTTATACAGCCACCACTAGAGAGAGCTCACTACATACAGATTTTTACAGCCACCACTAGAGGGAGCTCACTACATACAGATTTATACAGCCACCACTAGGGGGAGCTCACTACATAGAGATTTATACAACCACCACTAGAAGGAGCTCACTACATACAGATTTATACAACCACCACTAGAGGGAGTTCACTACATACAGATTTATACAGTCACCACTAGAGGGAGCTCAATACATACAGATGTATACAGCAACCACTAGAGGGAGCTCACTACATACAGATTTATACAGCCACCACTAGGGAGAGCTCACTACATACAGATTTATACAGCCACCACTTGAGGGAGCTCACTATATACAGATTTATACAGTCACCACTAGAGGGAGCTCACTACATACAGATTTATACAGCCACCACTAGAGGGAGCTCACTACATACAGAGTTATACAGCCACCACTAGAGGGAGCTCACTACATACAGATTTATACAGCCACCACTAGAGGGAGCTCACTACATACAGATTTATACAGCCACCACTAGAGGGAGCTCACTACATACAGAGTTATACAGCCACCACTAGAGGGAGCTCACTACATACAAATGTATACAGCCAACACTAGAGGAAGCTCACTATATACAGATTTATACATCCACCACTAGAGGGAGCTCACTACATACAGATTTATACATCCACCACTAGAGGGAGCTCACTACATACAGATTTATACAGCCAACACTAGAGGAAGCTCACTACATACAGATATATACAGCAACCACTAGAGGGAGCTCACTACATACAGATTTATACAGCCACCACTAGAGGGAGCTCACTACATACAGAATTATACAGCCACCACTAGAGGGAGCTCACTACATACAGATTTATACAGCCACCACTAGAGGGAGGTCACTACATACAGATTTATACAGCCACCACTAGAGGGAGCTCACTACATACAGATTTATACAGTCACCACTAGAGGGAGTTCACTACATACAGATTTATACAGCCACCACTAGAGGGAGCTCACTACATACAGATTTATACAGCCACCACTAGAGGGAGCTCACTACGTACAGATTTATACAGCCACCACTAGAGGGAGCTCACTACATACAGATTTATACATCCACCACTAGAGGAGCTCACTACATACAGATTTATACAGCCACCACTAGAGGAGCTCACTACATACAGATTTATACAGTAACCACTAGGAGGAGCTCACTACATACAGATTTATACAGTCACCACTAGGGGGAGCTCACTACATACAGATTTATACAGCCACCACTAGAGGAGCTCACTACATACAGATTTATACAGTCACCACTAGGAGGAGCTCACTACATACAGATTTATACAGTCACCACTAGGGGGAGCTCACTACATACAGATTTATACAGCCACCACTAGAGGAGCTCACTACATACAGATTTATACAGTCACCACTAGGAGGAGCTCACTACATACAGATTTATACAGTCACCACTAGGAGGAGCTCACTACATACAGATTTATACAGCCACCACTAGAGGAAGCTCACTACATACAGATTTATACAGTCACCACTAGAGAGAGCTCACTACATACAGATTTATACATCCACCACTAGAGGAAGCTCACTACATACAGATTTATACAGCCACCACTAGAGAGAGCTCTCTACATACAGATTTATACAGCCACCACTAGAGGGAGCTCACTACATACAGATTTATACAGCCATCACTAGAGGGAGCTCACTACATAGAAATTTATACAGCCACCAGTAGAGAGAGCTCACTACATACAGATTTATACAGCCACCACTAGGAGGAGCTCACTACATACAGATTTATACAGTCACCACTAGGGGGAGCTCACTACATACAGATTTATACAGTCATCACTAGGGGGAGCTCACTACACACAGATTTATACAGCCACCACTAGAGAGAGCTCACTCCATACAGATTTATACAGCCACCACTAGAGGGAGCTCACTCCATACAGATTTATACAGCCACCACTAGAGGGAGCTCACTACATACAGATTTATACAGCCACCACTAGAGGAAGCTCACTACATACAGATTTATACAGCCACCACTAGAAAGAGCTCACTACATACAGATTTATACAGCCACCACTAGGAGGAGCTCACTACATACAGATTTATACAGCCACCACTAGAGGGAGCTCAATACATACAGATTTATACAGCCACCACTAGAAAGAGCTCACTACATACAGATATATACAGCCACCACTAGAGGGAGCTCACTACATACAGATTTGTACAGCCACCACTAGAGGAAGCTCACTACATACAGATTTATACAGCCACCACTAGAAAGAGCTCACTACATACAGATTTATACAGCCACCACTAGGAGGAGCTCACTACATACAGATTTATACAGCCAGCACTACAGAGAGCTCACTACATACAGATTTATACAGCCACCACTAGGGGGAGTTCACTGCATACAGATTTATACAGCCACCACTAGAGGGAGCTCACTACATACAGATTTATACAGCCACCACTAGGAGGAGCTCACTACATACAGATTTATACAGTCACCACTAGTGGGAGCTCACTACATACAGATTTATACAGCCACCACTAGAGGGAGCTCACTACATACAGATTTATACAGCCACCACTAGAGGGAACTCACTGCATACAGATTTATACAGCCACCACTAGAGGGAGCTCACTACATAGATTTATACAGTCACCACTAGAGGGAGCTCACTACATACAGATTTATACAGCCACCACTAGAGGGAGCTCACTACATACAGATTTATACAGCCACCACTAGAGAGAGTTCACTACATACAGATTTATACAGCCACTACTAGAGGGAGCTCACTACATACAGATTTATACAGCCACCACTAGGGGGAGTTCACTGCATACAGATTTATACAGTCACCACTAGGGGGAGTTCACTGCATACAGATTTATACAGCCACCACTAGAGGGAGCTCACTACATGCAGATTTATACAGCCACCACTAGAGGGAGCTCACTACATACAGATTTATACAGCCACCACTAGAGAGAGTTCACTACATACAGATTTATACAGTCACCACTAGAGGGAGCTCACTACATACAGATTTATACAGTCACCACTAGGGGGAGTTCACTGCATACAGATTTATACAGCCACCACTAGAGGGAGCTCACTACATACAGATTTATACAGCCACCACTAGAGAGAGTTCACTACATACAGATTTATACAGTCACCACTAGAGGGAGCTCACTACATACAGATTTATACAGCCACCACTAGAAGGAGCTCACTGCATACAGATTTATACAGCCACTACTAGAGGGAGCTCACTACATACAGATTTATACAGTCACCACTAGAGGGAGCTCACTACATACAGATTTATACAGCCACCACTAGAGGGAGCTCACTACATACAGATTTATACAGCCACCATTAGAGGGAGCTCAATACATACAGATTTATACAGCCACCACTAGGGGGAGCTCACTACATACAGATTTATACAGTCACCACTAGAGGAAGCTCACTACCTACAGATTTATACAGTCACCACTAGAGGGAGCTCACTACATACAGATTTATACAGCCATCACTAAAGGGAGCTCACTACATACAGATTTATACAACCATCACTAAAGGGAGCTCACTACATACAGATTTATACAGCCACCACTAGAGGGCGCTCACTACATACAGATTTATACAGCCACAACTAGGAGGAGCTCACTACATACAGATTTATACAGTCACCACTAGGGGGAGCTCACTACATACAGATTTATACAGTCATCACTAGGGGGAGCTTACTACATACAGATTTATACAGCCACCACTAGAGGGAGCTCACTACATACAGATTTATACAGGCACCACTAGAGGGAGCTCCCTACATACAGATTTATACAGCCACCACTAGGGGGAGTTCACTGCATACAGATTTATACAGTCACCACAAGAGGGAGCCCACTACATACAGATTTATACAGCCACCACTAGAGGGAGCTCCCTACATACAGATTTATACAGTCACCACTAGAGGGAGCTCACTACATAAAGATTTATACAGCCACCACTAGAGGGAGCTCACTACATACAGATTTATACAGCCACCACTAGAGAGAGTTCACTACATACAGATTTATACAGCCACTACTAGAGGGAGCTCACTACATACAGATTTATACAGCCACCACTAGGGGGAGTTCACTGCATACAGATTTATACAGTTACCACTAGGGGGAGTTCACTGCATACAGATTCATACAGCCACCACTAGGGGGAGTTCACTGCATACAGATTTATACAGCCACCACTAGAGAGAGTTCACTACATACAGATTTATACAGTCACCACTAGAGGGAGCTCACTACATACAGATTTATACAGCCACCACTAGAAGGAGCTCACTGCATACAGATTTATACAGCCACTACTAGAGGGAGCTCACTACATACAGATTTATACAGTCACCACTAGAGGGAGCTCACTACATACAGATTTATACAGCCACCACTAGAGGGAGCTCACTACATACAGATTTATACAGCCACCACTAGGAGGAGCTCACTATATACAGATTTATACAGCCACCACTAGAGGAAGCTCACTACATACAGATTTATACAGCCACCACTAGAGGGAGCTCACTACATACAGATTTATACAGCCACCACTAGGGGGAGCTCACTACATACAGATTTATACAGTCACCACTAGAGGAAGCTCACTACCTACAGATTTATACAGCCACCACTAGAGGGAGCTCACTACATACAGATTTATACAGCCATCACTAAAGGGAGCTCACTACATACAGATTTATACAACCATCACTAAAGGGAGCTCACTACATACAGATTTATACAGCCACCACTAGAGGGCGCTCACTACATACAGATTTATACAGCCACCACTAGGAGGAGCTCACTACATACAGATTTATACAGTCACCACTAGGGGGAGCTCACTACATACAGATTTATACAGTCATCACTAGGGGGAGCTTACTACATACAGATTTATACAGCCACCACTAGAGGGAGCTCACTACATACAGATTTATACAGCCACTACTAGAGGGAGCTCACTACATACAGATTTATACAGCCACCACTAGAGGGAGCTCACTACATACAGATTTATACAGCCACCACTAGAGGGAGCTCACTACATACAGATTTATATAGTCACCACTAGAGGGAGCTCACTACATACAGATTTATATAGTCACCACTAGAGAGAGCTCACTGCATACAGATTTATACAGCCACTACTAGAGGGAGCTCACTACATACAGATTTATACAGTCACCACTAGAGGGAGCTCACTACATACAGATTTATACAGCCACCACTAGAGGGAGCTCACTACATACAGATTTATACAGCCACCACTAGGAGGAGCTCACTATATACAGATTTATACAGCCACCACTAGAGGAAGCTCACTACATACAGATTTATACAGCCACCACTAGAGGGAGCTCACTACATACAGATTTATACAGCCACCACTAGGGGGAGCTCACTACATACAGATTTATACAGTCACCACTAGAGGAAGCTCACTACCTACAGATTTATACAGCCACCACTAGAGGGAGCTCACTACATACAGATTTATACAGCCATCACTAAAGGGAGCTCACTACATACAGATTTATACAACCATCACTAAAGGGAGCTCACTACATACAGATTTATACAGCCACCACTAGAGGGCGCTCACTACATACAGATTTATACAGCCACCACTAGGAGGAGCTCACTACATACAGATTTATACAGTCACCACTAGAGGGAGTTCACTACATACAGATTTATACAGCCACCACTAGAGGGAGCTCACTACATACAGATTTATACAGCCACCACTAGAGGGAGCTCACTACGTACAGATTTATACAGCCACCACTAGAGGGAGCTCACTACATACAGATTTATACATCCACCACTAGAGGAGCTCACTACATACAGATTTATACAGCCACCACTAGAGGAGCTCACTACATACAGATTTATACAGTAACCACTAGGAGGAGCTCACTACATACAGATTTATACAGTCACCACTAGGGGGAGCTCACTACATACAGATTTATACAGCCACCACTAGAGGAGCTCACTACATACAGATTTATACAGTCACCACTAGGGGGAGCTCACTACATACAGATTTATACAGCCACCACTAGAGGAGCTCACTACATACAGATTTATACAGTCACCACTAGGAGGAGCTCACTACATACAGATTTATACAGTCACCACTAGGAGGAGCTCACTACATACAGATTTATACAGTCACCACTAGAGGGAGCTCACTACATACAGATTTATACAGTCACCACTAGAGAGAGCTCACTACATACAGATTTATACATCCACCACTAGAGGAAGCTCACTACATACAGATTTATACAGCCACCACTAGAGAGAGCTCTCTACATACAGATTTATACAGCCACCACTAGAGGGAGCTCACTACATACAGATTTATACAGCCATCACTAGAGGGAGCTCACTACATAGAAATTTATACAGCCACCAGTAGAGGGAGCTCACTACATACAGATTTATACAGCCACCACTAGGAGGAGCTCACTACATACAGATTTATACAGTCACCACTAGGGGGAGCTCACTACATACAGATTTATACAGTCATCACTAGGGGGAGCTCACTACACACAGATTTATACAGCCACCACTAGAGAGAGCTCACTCCATACAGATTTATACAGCCACCACTAGAGGGAGCTCACTCCATACAGATTTATACAGCCACCACTAGAGGGAGCTCACTACATACAGATTTATACAGCCACCACTAGAGGAAGCTCACTACATACAGATTTATACAGCCACCACTAGAAAGAGCTCACTACATACAGATTTATACAGCCACCACTAGGAGGAGCTCACTACATACAGATTTATACAGCCACCACTAGAGGGAGCTCAATACATACAGATTTATACAGCCACCACTAGAAAGAGCTCACTACATACAGATATATACAGCCACCACTAGAGGGAGCTCACTACATACAGATTTGTACAGCCACCACTAGAGGAAGCTCACTACATACAGATTTATACAGCCACCACTAGAAAGAGCTCACTACATACAGATTTATACAGCCACCACTAGGAGGAGCTCACTACATACAGATTTATACAGCCAGCACTACAGAGAGCTCACTACATACAGATTTATACAGCCACCACTAGGGGGAGTTCACTGCATACAGATTTATACAGCCACCACTAGAGGGAGCTCACTACATACAGATTTATACAGCCACCACTAGGAGGAGCTCACTACATACAGATTTATACAGTCACCACTAGTGGGAGCTCACTACATACAGATTTATACAGCCACCACTAGAGGGAGCTCACTACATACAGATTTATACAGCCACCACTAGAGGGAACTCACTGCATACAGATTTATACAGCCACCACTAGAGGGAGCTCACTACATAGATTTATACAGTCACCACTAGAGGGAGCTCACTACATACAGATTTATACAGTCACCACTAGAGGGAGCTCACTACATACAGATTTATACAGCCACCACTAGAGGGAGCTCACTACATACAGATTTATACAGCCACCACTAGAGAGAGTTCACTACATACAGATTTATACAGCCACTACTAGAGGGAGCTCACTACATACAGATTTATACAGCCACCACTAGGGGGAGTTCACTGCATACAGATTTATACAGTCACCACTAGGGGGAGTTCACTGCATACAGATTTATACAGCCACCACTAGGGGGAGTTCACTGCATACAGATTTATACAGCCACCACTAGAGAGAGTTCACTACATACAGATTTATACAGTCACCACTAGAGGGAGCTCACTACATACAGATTTATACAGCCACCACTAGAAGGAGCTCACTGCATACAGATTTATACAGCCACTACTAGAGGGAGCTCACTACATACAGATTTATACAGTCACCACTAGAGGGAGCTCACTACATACAGATTTATACAGCCACCACTAGAGGGAGCTCACTACATACAGATTTATACAGCCACCATTAGAGGGAGCTCAATACATACAGATTTATACAGCCACCACTAGGGGGAGCTCACTACATACAGATTTATACAGTCACCACTAGAGGAAGCTCACTACCTACAGATTTATACAGTCACCACTAGAGGGAGCTCACTACATACAGATTTATACAGCCATCACTAAAGGGAGCTCACTACATACAGATTTATACAACCATCACTAAAGGGAGCTCACTACATACAGATTTATACAGCCACCACTAGAGGGCGCTCACTACATACAGATTTATACAGCCACCACTAGGAGGAGCTCACTACATACAGATTTATACAGTCACCACTAGGGGGAGCTCACTACATACAGATTTATACAGTCATCACTAGGGGGAGCTTACTACATACAGATTTATACAGCCACCACTAGAGGGAGCTCACTACATACAGATTTATACAGGCACCACTAGAGGGAGCTCCCTACATACAGATTTATACAGCCACCACTAGGGGGAGTTCACTGCATACAGATTTATACAGTCACCACTAGAGGGAGCCCACTACATACAGATTTATACAGCCACCACTAGAGGGAGCTCCCTACATACAGATTTATACAGTCACCACTAGAGGGAGCTCACTACATAAAGATTTATACAGCCACCACTAGAGGGAGCTCACTACATACAGATTTATACAGCCACCACTAGAGAGAGTTCACTACATACAGATTTATACAGCCACTACTAGAGGGAGCTCACTACATACAGATTTATACAGCCACCACTAGGGGGAGTTCACTGCATACAGATTTATACAGTTACCACTAGGGGGAGTTCACTGCATACAGATTCATACAGCCACCACTAGGGGGAGTTCACTGCATACAGATTTATACAGCCACCACTAGAGAGAGTTCACTACATACAGATTTATACAGTCACCACTAGAGGGAGCTCACTACATACAGATTTATACAGCCACCACTAGAAGGAGCTCACTGCATACAGATTTATACAGCCACTACTAGAGGGAGCTCACTACATACAGATTTATACAGTCACCACTAGAGGGAGCTCACTACATACAGATTTATACAGCCACCACTAGGAGGAGCTCACTATATACAGATTTATACAGCCACCACTAGAGGAAGCTCACTACATACAGATTTATACAGCCACCACTAGAGGGAGCTCACTACATACAGATTTATACAGCCACCACTAGGGGGAGCTCACTACATACAGATTTATACAGTCACCACTAGAGGAAGCTCACTACCTACAGATTTATACAGCCACCACTAGAGGGAGCTCACTACATACAGATTTATACAGCCACCACTAAAGGGAGCTCACTACATACAGATTTATACAACCATCACTAAAGGGAGCTCACTACATACAGATTTATACAGCCACCACTAGAGGGCGCTCACTACATACAGATTTATACAGCCACCACTAGGAGGAGCTCACTACATACAGATTTATACAGTCACCACTAGGGGGAGCTCACTACATACAGATTTATACAGTCATCACTAGGGGGAGCTTACTACATACAGATTTATACAGCCACCACTAGAGGGAGCTCACTACATACAGATTTATACAGCCACTACTAGAGGGAGCTCACTACATACAGATTTATACAGCCACCACTAGAGGGAGCTCACTACATACAGATTTATACAGCCACCACTAGAGGGAGCTCACTACATACAGATTTATATAGTCACCACTAGAGGGAGCTCACTACATACAGATTTATATAGTCACCACTAGAGAGAGCTCACTGCATACAGATTTATACAGCCACTACTAGAGGGAGCTCACTACATACAGATTTATACAGTCACCACTAGAGGGAGCTCACTACATACAGATTTATACAGCCACCACTAGAGGGAGCTCACTACATACAGATTTATACAGCCACCACTAGGAGGAGCTCACTATATACAGATTTATACAGCCACCACTAGAGGAAGCTCACTACATACAGATTTATACAGCCACCACTAGAGGGAGCTCACTACATACAGATTTATACAGCCACCACTAGGGGGAGCTCACTACATACAGATTTATACAGTCACCACTAGAGGAAGCTCACTACCTACAGATTTATACAGCCACCACTAGAGGGAGCTCACTACATACAGATTTATACAGCCATCACTAAAGGGAGCTCACTACATACAGATTTATACAACCATCACTAAAGGGAGCTCACTACATACAGATTTATACAGCCACCACTAGAGGGCGCTCACTACATACAGATTTATACAGCCACCACTAGGAGGAGCTCACTACATACAGATTTATACAGTCACCACTAGGGGGAGCTTACTACATACAGATTTATACAGCCACTACTAGAGGGAGCTCACTACATACAGATTTATACAGCCACCACTAGAGGGAGCTCACTACATACAGATTTATACATCCACAACTAGAGGGAGCTCACTACATACAGATTTATATAGTCACCACTAGAGGGAGCTCACTACATACAGATTTATACAGCCACCACTAGAGGGAGCTCACTACATACAGATTTATACAGCCACCACTAGAGGGAGCTTTCTACATACAGATTTATACAGCCACCACTAGAGGGAGCTTACTACATACAGATTTATACATCCACCACTAGAGGGAGCTCCCAACATACAGATTTATACAGCCATCACTAGAGGGAGCTCCCAACATACAGATTTATACAGCCACCACTAGAGGGAGCTCCCAACATACAGATTTATACAGCCACCACTAGGAGGAGCTCACTACATACAGATTTATACAGCCACCACTAGGGGGAGCTCACTACATACAGATTTATACAGTCACCACTAGATGGAGCTCACTACATACAGATTTATACAGCCACCACTAGAGGGAGCTCACTATATACAGATTTATACAGTCACCACTAGAGGGAGCTCACTACATACAGATTTATACAGCCACCATTAGAGGGAGCTCACTACATACAGATTTATATAGTCACCACTAGAGGGAGCTCACTACATACAGATTTATACAGCCACCACTAGGGGGAGCTCACTACATACAGATTTATACAGCCACCTCTAAGGGGAGCTCACTACACACAGATTTATACAGTTACCACTAGAGGGAGCTCACTACATACAGATTTATACAGCCACCACTAGAGGGAGCGCACTGCATACAGATTTATACAGCCACCACTAGAGGGAGCTAACTACATACAGATTTATACAGCCACCACTAGAGGGAGATTACTACATACAGATTTATACATCCACCACTAGAGGGAGCTCCCAACATACAGATTTATACAGCCATCCCTAGAGGGAGCTCCCAACATACAGATTTATACAGCCACCACTAGAGGGAGCTCCCAACATACAGATTTATACAGCCACCACTAGGAGGAGCTCACTACATACAGATTTATACAGCCACCACTAGAGGGAGCTCACTACATACAGATTTATACAGCCACCACTAGAGGGAGCTCACTACATACAGATTTATACAGCCACCACTAGAGGGAGCTCACTACATACAGATTTATACAGCCACCACTAGGGGGAGTTCACTGCATACAGATTTATACAGTCACCACTAGAGGGAGCTAACTACATACAGATTTATACAGCCACCACTAGAGGGAGCTCACTACATACAGATTTATACAGCCACCACTAGAGGGAGGTCACTACATACAGATTTATACAGTCACCACTAGAGGGAGTTCACTGCATACAGATTTATACAGCCACCGCTAGAGGGAGCTCACTACATACAGATTTATACAGCCACCACTAGGGGGAGTTCACTGCATACAGATTTATACAGTCACCACTAGAGGGAGCCCACTACATACAGATTTATACAGTCACCACTAGAGGGAGCTCACTACATACAGATTTATACAGCCTCCACTAGAGGGAGCTGACTACATACAGATTTATACAGCCTCCACTAGAGGGAGCTCACTACATACAGATTTATACAGCCTCCACTAGAGGAAGCTCACTACATACAGATTTATACAGCCTCCACTAGAGGGAGCTCACTACATACAGATTTATACAGCCACCACTAGGAGGAGCTCACTACATACAGATTTATACAGCCACCACTAGAGGGAGCTCACTACATACAGATTTATACAGCCACTACTAGAGGGAGCTCACTACATACAGATTTATACATCCACCACTAGAGGTAGCTCACTACATACAGGTTTATATAGTCACCACTAGAAGGAGCTCACTACATACAGATTTATACAGTCACCACTAGGGGGAGCTAATTACATACAGATTTATACAGTCACCACTAGGAGGAGCTCACTACATACAGATTTATACAGTCACCACTAGGGGGAGCTCATTACATACAGATTTATACAGCCACCACTAGAGGAGCTCACTACATACAGATTTATACAGTCACCACTAGGAGGAGCTCACTACATACAGATTTATACAGTCACCACTAGGAGGAGCTCACTACATACAGATTTATACAGTCACCACTAGAGGGAGCTCACTACATACAGATTTATACAGTCACCACTAGAGGGAGCTCACTACATACAGATTTATGCATCCACCACTAGAGGAAGCTCACTACATACAGATTTATACAGCCACCACTAGAGGGAGCTCTCTACATACAGATTTATACAGTCACCACTAGAGGGAGCCCACTACATACAGAGTTATACAGCCACCACTAGAGGGAGCTCACTACATACAGATTTATACAGCCATCACTAAAGGGAGCTCACTACATAGAGATTTATACAGCCACCACTAGAGGGAGCTCACTACATACAGATTTATACAGCCACCACTAGGAGGAGCTCACTACATACAGATTTATACAGTCGTCACTAGGGGGAGCTCACTACACACAGATTTATACAGCCACCACTAGAGAGAGCTCACTCCATACAGATTTATACAGCCACCACTAGAGGGAGCTCACTACATACAGATTTATACAGCCACCACTAGAGGAAGCTCACTACATACAGATTTATACAGCCACCACTAGAAAGAGCTCACTACATACAGATTTATACAGCCTCCACTAGGAGGAGCTCACTACATACAGATTTATACAGCCACCACTAGAGAGAGCTCACTACATACAGATTTATACAGCCACCACTAGGAGGAGCTCACTACATACAGATTTATACAGCCACCACTAGAGGGAGCTCAATACATACAGATTTATACAGCCACCACTAGAAAGAGCTCACTACATACAGATTTATACAGCCACCACTAGAGGGAGCTCACTACATACAGATTTGTACAGCCACCACTAGAGGAAGCTCACTATATACAGATTTATACAGCCACCACTAGAGGGAGCTCACTACATACAGATTTATACAGCCACCACTAGGAGGAGCTCACGACATACAGATTTATACAGCCACCACTAGGAGGAGCTCACTACATACAGATTTATACAGCCACCACTAGAGAGAGCTCACTACATACAGATTTATACAGCCACCACTAGAGGGAGCTCACTACATACAGATTTATACAGCCACCACTAGGAGGAGCTCACTACATACAGATTTATACAGTCACCACTAGGGGGAGCCCACTACATACAGATTTATACAGCCACCACTAGAGAGAGCTCACTACATACAGATTTATACAGCCACCACTAAAGGGATTTCACTGCATACAGATTTATACAGCCACCACTAGAGGGAGCTCACTACATAGATTTATACAGCCACCACTAGAGGGAGCTCACTACATACAGATTTATACAGCCACCACTAGAGGGAGCTCACTACATACAGATTTATAAAGCCACCACTAGAGAGAGTTCACTACATACAGATTTATACAGCCACTACTAGAGGGAGCTCACTACATACAGATTTATACAGCCACCACTAGGGGGAGTTCACTGCATACAGATTTATACAATCATCACTAGAGGGAGCTCACTACATACAGATGTATACAGCCACCACTAGAGGGAGCTCACTACATACAGATTTACACAGCCATCACTAGGGGGAACTCACTACATACAGATTTATACAGCCACTACTAGAGGGAGCTCACTACATACAGATTTATACAGTCACCACTAGAGGGAGCTCACTACATACAGATTTATACAGCCACCACTAGAGGGAGCTCACTACATACAGATTTATACAGCCACCACTAGGAGGAGCTCACTACATACAGATTTATACAGCCACCACTAGAGGAAGCTCACTACATACAGATTTATACAGCCACCACTAGAGGGAGCTCACTACATACAGATTTATACAGCCACCACTAGGGGGAGCTCACTACATACAGATTTATACAGTCACCACTAGAGGAAGCTCACTACATACAGATTTTTACAGCCACCACTAGAGGGAGCTCACTACATACAGATTTATACAGCCATCACTAAAGGGAGCTCACTACATACAGATTTATACAACCATCACTAAAGGGAGCTCACTACATACAGATTTATACAGCCACCACTAGAGGGCGCTCACTACATACAGATTTATACAGCCACCACTAGGAGGAGCTCACTACATACAGATTTATACAGTCACCACTAGGGGGAGCTCACTACATACAGATTTATACAGTCATCACTAGGGGGAGCTTACTACATACAGATTTATACAGCCACCACTAGAGGGAGCTCACTACATACAGATTTATACAGCCACCACTAGAGGGAGCTCCCTACATACAGATTTATACAGCCACCACTAGGGGGAGTTCACTGCATACAGATTTATACAGTCACCACTAGAGGGAGCCCACTACATACAGATTTATACAGCCACCACTAGAGGGAGCTCCCTACATACAGATTTATACAGTCACCACTAGAGGGAGCTCACTACATACAGATTTATACAGCCACCACTAGAGGGAGCTCACTACATACAGATTTATACAGCCACCACTAGAGGGAGCTCACTACATACAGATTTATACAGCCATCACTAGGGGGAGCTCACTATATACAGATTTATACAGTCACCACTAGAGGAAGCTCACTACATACAGATTTATATAGTCACCACTAGAGGGAGCTCACTATATACAAATTTATACATCCACCACTAGAGGGAGCTCACTACATACAGATTTATATAGTCACCACTAGAGGGAGCTCACTACATACAGATTTATACAGCCACCACTAGAGGGAGCTCACTATATACAGATTTATACAGCCACCACTAGAGGGAGCTCACTACATACAGATTTATACAGCCACCACTAGAGGGAGCTCTCTACATACAGATTTATACAGTCACCACTAGAGGGAGCTCACTGCATACAGATTTATACAGCCACCACTAGAGGGAGCTCACTACATACAGATTTATACAGTCACCACTAGAGGGCGCTCACTACATACAGATTTACACAGCCTCCACTAGAGGGAACTCACTACATACAGATTTATACAGCCACCACTAGAGGGAGCTCACTACATACAGATTTATACATCCACAACTAGAGGGAGCTCACTACATACAGATTTAAATAGTCACCACTAGAGGGAGCTCACTACATACAGATTTATACAGCCACCACTAGGGGGAGCTCACTACATACAGATTTATACAGCCACCACTAGAGGGAGCTCACTACATACAGATTTATACAGTCACCACTAGAGGGAGTTCACTACATACAGATTTATACAGCTACCACTAGAGGGAGCTCACTACATACAGATTTATACAGACACCACTAGAGGGAACTCACTACATACAGATTTATACAGCCACCACTAGAGGGAGCTCACTATATACAGATTTATACAGTCACCACTAGAGGGAGCTCACTACATACAGATTTAAACATCCACCACTAGAGGGAGCTCACTGCATACAGATTTATACAGCCACCACTAGAGGGAGCTCACTACATACAGATTTATACAGCTACCACTAGAGGGAGCTCACTATATACAGATTTATACAATCACCACTAGAGGGAGCTCACTACATAGAGATTTAAACATCCACCACTAGAGGGAGCTCACTACATACAGATTTATACAGCCACTACTAGAGGGAGCTCACTACATACAGATTTATACATCCACCACTAGAGGGAGCTCACTACATACAGATTTATATAGTCACCACTAGAGGGAGCTCACTACATACAGATTTATACAACCACCACTAGGGGGAGCTCACTACATACAGATTTATACAGCCACCTCTAAGGGGAGCTGACTACATACAGATTTATACAGTTACCACTAGAGGGAGCTCACTACATACAGATTTAAACATCCACCACTAGAGGGAGA
This sequence comes from Anomaloglossus baeobatrachus, assembly GCF_048569485.1. NCBI lineage: Eukaryota > Metazoa > Chordata > Amphibia > Anura > Aromobatidae > Anomaloglossus > Anomaloglossus baeobatrachus. The sequence goes on along the minus strand of NC_134358.1, from coordinate 11,725,188 downwards.
TCACTACATACAGATTTATACAGCCACTACTAGAGGGAGCTCACTACATACAGATTTATACAGCCACCACTAGAGGGAGCTCACTACATACAGATTTATACAGCCACCACTAGAGGGAGCTCACTACATACAGATTTATATAGTCACCACTAGAGGGAGCTTACTACATACAGATTTATACAGCCACCACTAGGGGGAGCTCACTACATACAGATTTATACAACCACCACTAGAGGGAGCTCACTACATACAGATTTATACAGTCACCACTAGAGGGAGCTCACTACATACAGATTTATACAGCCACCACTAGAGGGAGGGCACTGCATACAGATTTATACAGCCACCACTAGAGGGAGCTCACTACATACAGATTTATACAGCCACCACTAGAGGGAGATCACTACATACAGATTTATACAGCCATCACTAGAGGGAGCTCCCAACATACAGATTTATACAGCCACCACTAGAGGGAGCTCCCAACATACAGATTTATACAGCCACCACTAGGAGGAGCTCACTACATACAGATTTATACAGCCACCACTAGAGGGACCTCACTACATACAGATTTATACAGCCACCACTAGAGGGAGCTCAATACATACAGATTTATACAGCCACCACTAGAGGGAGCTCACTACATACAGATTTATACAGCCACCACTAGGGGGAGTTCACTGCATACAGATTTATACAGTCACCACTAGAGGGAGCTCACTGCATACAGATTTATACAGCCACCGCTAGAGGGAGCTCACTACATACAGATTTATACAGCCACCACTAGGGGGAGTTCACTGCGTACAGATTTATACAGTCACCACTAGAGGGAGCCCACTACATACAGATTTATGCAGCCACCACTAGAGGGAGCTCCCTACATACAGATTTATACAGTCACCACTAGAGGGAGCTCACTACATACAGATTTATACAGCCACCACTAGAGGGAGCTCACTACATACAGATTTATACAGCCACCACTAGAGGGAGCTCACTACATACAGATTTATACAGCCACTACTAGAGGGAGCTCACTACATACAGATTTATACAGCCACCACTAGAGGGAGCTCACTACATACAGGTTTATATAGTCACCACTAGAAGGAGCTCACTACATACAGATTTATACAGCCACCACTAGAGGGAGCTCACTACATACAGATTTATACAGCCACCAGTAGAGGGAGCTCACTACATACAGATTTATATAGTCACCACTGGAGGGAGCTCACTACATACAGATTTATACAACCACCACTAGGGGGAGCTCACTACATACAGATTTATACAGCCACCTCTAAGGGGAGCTCACTACACACAGATTTATACAGTTACCACTAAAGGTAGCTCACTACATACAGATTTATACAGCCACCACTAGAGGGAGCGCACTGCATACAGATTTATACAGCCACCACTAGAGGGAGCTCACTACATACAGATTTATACAGCCACCACTAGATGGAGCTCACTACATACAGATTTATACAGCCACCACTAGAGGGAGCTCACTATATACAGATTTATACAGTCACCACTAGAGGGAGCTCACTACATACAGATTTATACAGCCTCCACTAGAGGGAGCTCACTACATACAGATTTATACAGTCACCACTAGAGGAAGCTCACTACATACAGATTTAAACATCCACCACTAGAGGGAGCTCACTACATACAGATTTATACATCCACCACTAGAGGGAGCTCACTACATACAGGTTTATAAAGTCACCACAAGAGGGAGCTCACTACATACAGATTTATACAGCCACCACTAGAGGGAGCTCACTACATACAGATTTATACAGTCACCACTAGAGGGAGCTCACTACATACAGATTTATACAGCCACCACTAGAGGGAGCTCACTACATACAGATTTATATAGTCACCACTAGAGGGAGCTCACTACATACAGATTTATACAGCCACCACTAGGGGGAGCTCACTACATACAGATTTATACAGCCACCTCTAAGGGGAGCTCACTACACACAGATTTATACAGTTACCACTAGAGGGAGCTCACTACATACAGATTTATACAGCCACCACTAGAGGGAGCTCACTGCATACAGATTTATACAGCCACCACTAGAGGGAGCTCACTACATACAGATTTATACAGCCACCACTAGAGGGAGATCACTACATACAGATTTATACATCCACCACTAGAGGGAGCTCCCAACATACAGATTTATACAGTCATTACTAGGGGGAGCTCACTACATACAGATATATACATCCACCACTAGAGGGAGCTCTCAACATACAGATTTATACAGCCATCACTAGAGGGAGCTCTCAACATACAGATTTATACAGCCACCACTAGAGGGAGCTCCCAACATACAGATTTATACAGCCACCACTAGGAGGAGCTCACTACATACAGATTTATACAGCCACCACTAGAGGGAGCTCACTACATACAGATTTATACAGCCACCACTAGAGGGAGCTCACTACATACAGATTTATACAGCCACCACTAGAGGGAGCTCACTACATACAGATTTATACAGCCACCACTAGGGGGAGTTCACTGCATACAGATTTATACAGTCACCACTAGAGGGAGCTCACTGCATACAGATTTATACAGCCACCGCTAGAGGGAGCTCACTACATACAGATTTATACAGCCACCACTAGGGGGAGTTCACTGCATACAGATTTATACAGTCACCACTAGAGGGACCCCACTACATACAGATTTATGCAGCCACCACTAGAGGGAGCTCCCTACATACAGGTTTATACAGTCACCACTAGAGGGAGCTCACTACATACAGATTTATACAGCCACCACTAGAGGGAGCTCACTACATACAGATTTATACAGCCACCACTAGAGGGAGCTCACTACATACAGATTTATACAGCCACTACTAGAGGGAGCTCACTACATACAGATTTATACAGCCACCACTAGAGGGAGCTCACTACATACAGGTTTATATAGTCACCACTAGAAGGAGCTCACTACATACAGATTTATACAGCCACCACTAGAGGGAGCTCACTACATACAGATTTATACAGCCACCACTAGAGGGAGCTCACTACATACAGATTTATATAGTCACCACTAGAGGGAGCTCACTACATACAGATTTATACAACCACCACTAGGGGGAGCTCACTACATACAGATTTATACAGCCACCTCTAAGGGGAGCTCACTACATACAGATTTATACAGTTACCACTAGAGGGAGCTCACTACATACAGATTTATACAGCCACCACTAGAGGGAGCGCACTGCATACAGATTTATACAGCCACCACTAGAGGGAGCTCACTACATACAGATTTATACAGCCACCACTAGAGGGAACTCCCAACATACAGATTTATACAGCCATCACTAGAGGGAGCTCCCAACATACAGATTTATACAGCCACCACTAGAGGGAGCTCCCAACATACAGATTTATAGAGCCACCACTAGAGAGAGCTCACTACATACAGATTTATACAGTCACCACTAGAGAGAGCTCACTACATACAGATTTATACAGCCTCCACTAGAGGGAGCTCACTACATACAGATTTATACAGCCACCACTAGGAGGAGCTCACTACATACAGATTTATACAGCCACCACTAGAGGGAGCTCACTACATACAGATTTATACAGCCACCACTAGAGGGAGCTCACTACATACAGATTTATACAGCCACCACTAGAGGGAGCTCACTATATACAGATTTATACAGCCACCACTAGGAGGAGCTCACTACATACAGATTTATACAGCCACCACTAGAGGGAGCTCACTACATACAGATTTATACAGCCACCACTAGAGGGAGCTCACTACATACAGATTTATACAGCCACCACTAGAGGGAGCTCACTACATACAGATTTATACAGCCACCACTAGAGGGAGCTCACTACATACAGATTTATACAGCCACCACTAGGGGGAGTTCACTGCATACAGATTTATACAGTCACCACTAGAGGGAGCTCACTGCATACAGATTTATACAGCCAGCACTAGGGGGAGTTCACTGCATACAGATTTATACAGTCACCACTAGAGGGAGCCCACTACATACAGATTTATACATCCACCACTAGAGGGAGCTCCCTACATACAGATTTATACAGTCACCACTAGAGGGAGCTCACTACATACAGATTTATACAGCCACCACAAGAGGGAGCTCACTACATACAGATTTATACAGCCACCACTAGAGGGAGCTCACTACATACAGATTTATACAGCCATCACTAGAGGGAGCTCACTATATACAGATTTATACAGTCACCACTAGAGGGAGCTCACTACATACAGATTTATACATCCACCACTAGAGGGAGCTCACTACATACAGATTTATATAGTCACCGCTAGAGGGAGCTCACTACATACAGATTTATACAGCCACCACTAGAGGGAGCTCACTATATACAGATTTATACAGTCACCACTAGAGGGAGCTCACTGCATACAGATTTATACAGCCACCACTAGAGGAAGCTCACTACATACAGATTTATACAGTCACCACTAGAGGGCGCTCACTACATACAGATTTACACAGCCTCCACTAGAGGGAACTCACTACATACAGATTTATACAGCCACCACTAGAGGGAGCTCACTACATACAGATTTATACATCCACCACTAGAGGGAGCTCACTACATACAGATTTATACAGCCACCTCTAAGGGGAGCTCACTACACACAGATTTATACAGTTACCACTAGAGGGAGCTCACTACATACAGATTTATACAGCCACCACTAGAGGGAGCGCACTGCATACAGATTTATACAGCCACCACTAGAGGGAGCTCACTACATACAGATTTATACAGCCACCACTAGAGGGAGATCACTAAATACAGATTTATACATCCACCACTAGAGGGAGCTCCCAACATACAGATTTATACAGTCATTACTAGGGGGAGCTCACTACATACAGATATATACATCCACCACTAGAGGGAGCTCTCAACATACAGATTTATACAGCCATCACTAGAGGGAGCTCTCAACATACAGATTTATACAGCCACCACTAGAGGGATCTCCCAACATACAGATTTATACAGCCACCACTAGGAGGAGCTCACTACATACAGATTTATACAGCCACCACTAGAGGGAGATCACTACATACAGATTTATACAGCCACCACTAGAGGGAGCTCACTACATACAGATTTATACAGCCACCACTAGAGGGAGCTCACTACATACAGATTTATACAGCCGCCACTAGGGGGAGTTCACTGCATACAGATTTATACAGTCACCACTAGAGGGAGCTCACTGCATACAGATTTATACAGCCACCGCTAGAGGGAGCTCACTACATACAGATTTATACAGCCACCACTAGGGGGAGTTCACTGCATACAGATTTATACAGTCACCACTAGAGGGACCCCACTACATACAGATTTATGCAGCCACCACTAGAGGGAGCTCCCTACATACAGATTTATACAGTCACCACTAGAGGGAGCTCACTACATACAGATTTATACAGCCACCACTAGAGGGAGCTCACTACATACAGATTTATACAGCCACCACTAGAGGGAGCTCACTACATACAGATTTATACAGCCACTACTAGAGGGAGCTCACTACATACAGATTTATACAGCCACCACTAGAGGGAGCTCACTACATACAGGTTTATATAGTCACCACTAGAAGGAGCTCACTACGTACAGATTTATACAGCCACCACTAGAGGGAGCTCACTACATACAGATTTATACAGCCACCACTAGAGGGAGCTCACTACATACAGATTTATATAGTCACCACTAGAGGGAGCTCACTACATACAGATTTATACAACCACCACTAGGGGGAGCTCACTACATACAGATTTATACAGCCACCTCTAAGGGGAGCTCACTACACACAGATTTATACAGTTACCACTAGAGGGAGCTCACTACATACAGATTTATACAGCCACCACTAGAGGGAGCGCACTGCATACAGATTTATACAGCCACCACTAGAGGGAGCTCACTACATACAGATTTATACAGCCACCACTAGAGGGAACTCCCAACATACAGATTTATACAGCCATCACTAGAGGGAGCTCCCAATATACAGATTTATACAGCCACCACTAGAGGGAGCTCCCAACATACAGATTTATACAGCCACCACTAGAGAGAGCTCACTACATACAGATTTATACAGCCGCCACTAGAGGGAGCTCACTACATACAGATTTATACAGTCACCACTAGAGAGAGCTCACTACATACAGATTTATACAGCCACTACTAGAGGGAGCTCACTACATACAGATTTATACAGCCACCACTAGAGGGAGCTCACTACATACAGATTTATACAGCCACCACTAGAGGGAGCTCACTACATACAGATTTATACAGCCACCACTAGAGGGAGCTCACTACATACAGATTTATACAGCCACCACTAGAGGGAGCTCACTACATACAGATTTATACAGCCACCACTAGGGGGAGTTCACTGCATACAGATTTATACAGTCACCACTAGAGGGAGCTCACTGCATACAGATTTATACAGCCAGCACTAGGGGGAGTTCACTGCATACAGATTTATACAGTCACCACTAGAGGGAGCCCACTACATACAGATTTATACATCCACCACTAGAGGGAGCTCCCTACATACAGATTTATACAGTCACCACTAGAGGGAGCTCACTACATACAGATTTATACAGCCACCACTAGAGGGAGCTCACTACATACAGATTTATACAGCCACCACTAGAGGGAGCTCACTACATACAGATTTATACAGCCATCACTAGAGGGAGCTCACTATATACAGATTTATACAGTCACCACTAGAGGGAGCTCACTACATACAGATTTATACATCCACCACTAGAGGGAGCTCACTACATACAGATTTATATAGTCACCGCTAGAGGGAGCTCACTACATACAGATTTATACAGCCACCACTAGAGGGAGCTCACTATATACAGATTTATACAGTCACCACTAGAGGGAGCTCACTGCATACAGATTTATACAGCCACCACTAGAGGAAGCTCACTACATACAGATTTATACAGTCACCACTAGAGGGCGCTCACTACATACAGATTTACACAGCCTCCACTAGAGGGAACTCACTACATACAGATTTATACAGCCACCACTAGAGGGAGCTCACTACATACAGATTTATACATCCACCACTAGAGGGAGCTCACTACATACAGATTTATATAGTCACCACTAGAGGGAGCTCACTACATACAGATTTATACAGCCACCACTAGGGGGAGCTCACTACATACAGATTTATACAGTCACCACTAGATGGAGCTCACTACATACAGATTTATACAGCCACCACTAGAGGGAGCTCACTATATACAGATTTATACAGTCACCACTAGAGGGAGCTCACTACATACAGATTTAAACATCCACCACTAGAGGGAGCTCACTACATACAGATTTATACATCCACCACTAGAGGGAGCTCATTACATACAGGTTTATATAGTCACCACTAGAGGGAGCTCACTACATACAGATTTATACAGCCACGACTAGAGGGAGCTCACTACATACAGGTTTATACAGTCACCACTAGAGGGAGCTCACTACATACAGATTTATACAGCCACCACTAGAGGGAGCTCACTACATACAGATTTATATAGTCACCACTAGAGGGAGCTCACTACATACAGATTTATACAACCACCACTAGGGGGAGCTCACTACATACAGATTTATACAGCCACCTCTAAGGGGAGCTCACTACACACAGATTTATACAGTTACCACTAGAGGGAGCTCACTACATACAGATTTATACTGCCACCACTAGAGGGAGCGCACTGCATACAGATTTATACAGCCACCACTAGAGGGAGCTCACTACATACAGATTTATACAGCCACCACTAGAGGGAGCTCACTACATACAGATTTACACAGCCTCCACTAGAGGGAGCCCACTACATACAGATTTATACACCCACCACTAGGGGGAACTCACTACATACAGATTTATACAGCCACCACTAGAGGGAGCTCACTACATACAGATTTATACAGCCACCACTAGTGGGAGCTCACTACATACAGATTTATACAGCCACCACTAGAGGGAGCTCACTACATACAGATTTATACAGCCACCACTAGAGGGAGCTCACTACATACAGATTTATACAGCCACCACTAGAGGGAGCTCACTACATACAGATTTATACAGTCACCACTAGAGGGAGCTCACTACATACAGATTTATACAGCCACCACTAGAGGGAGCTCACTACATACAGATTTATACAGCCTCCACTAGAGGGAGTTCACTACATACAGATTTATACAGCCACTACTAGAGGGAGCTCACTACATACAGATTTATACAGCCACCACTAGGGGGAGCTCACTACATACAGATTATACAGTCACCACTAGAGGGAGCGCACTACATACAGATTTATACAGCCACCACTAGGAGGAGCTCACTACATACAGATTTATACAGTCACCACTAGAGGGATCTCACTACATACAGATTTATACAGTCACCACTAGAGGGAGCTCACTACATACAGATTTATACAGCCACCACTAGAGGGAGCTCACTACATACAGATTTATACAACCACCACTAGAGGGAGCTCACTACATACAGATTTATACAGCCACCACTAGAGGGAGCTCACTACATACAGATTTATACAGCCACCACTAGAGGGAGCTCACTACATACAGATTTATACAGCCTCCACTAGAGGGAGCTGACTACATACAGATTTATACAGCCTCCACTAGAGGGAGCTCACTACATACAGATTTATACAGCCTCCACTAGAGGGAGCTCACTGCATACAGATTTATACAGCCTCCACTAGAGGGAGCTGACTACATACAGATTTATACAGCCTCCACTAGAGGGAGCTCACTACATACAGATTTATACAGCCTCCACTAGAGGGAGCTCACTACATACAGATTTATACAGCCACCACTAGAGGAAGCTCACTACATAGATTTATACAGCCACCACTAGAGGGAGCTCACTACATACAAATTTATACAGCCACCACTAGAGGGAGCTCACTACATACAGATTTATACAGCCACCACTAGAGGGAGCTCACTACATACAGATTTATACAGTCACCACTAGAGAGAGCTCACTACATACAGATTTATACAGCCACCACTAGAGGGAGCTCATTACATACAGATTTATACATGCAGCACTAGAGGGAGCTCACTACATACAGATTTATACAGCACCACTAGAGGGAGCTCACTACATACAGATTTATACAGTCACCACTAGAGAGAGCTCACTACATACAGATTTATACAGCCACCACTAGAGGGAGCTCACTACATACAGATTTATACAGCCACCACTAGAGGGAGCTCATTACATACAGATTTATACAGCCACCACTAGAGGGAGCTCACTACATACAGATTTATACAGCCACCACTAGAGGGAGCTCACTACATACAGATTTATACAGCCACCACTAGGGGGAGCTCACTACATACAGATTTATACAGCCACCACTAGAGGGAGCTCACTACATACAGATTTATACAGCCACCACTAGAGGGAGCTCACTACATACAGATTTATACAGCCACCACTAGAGGGAGCTCACTACATACAGATATATACAGCCACCACTAGAGGGAGCTCACTACATACAGATTTATACAGCCACCACTAGAGGGAGCTCACTACATACAGATTTATACAGCCACCACTAGAGGGAGCCCACTACATACAGATTTATACAGCCACCACTAGAGGGAGCTCACTACATACAGATTTATACTGCCACCACTAGAGGGAGCTCACTACATACAGATTTATACAGCCACCACTAGAGGGAGCTCACTATATACAGATTTATACAGTCACCACTAGAGGGAGCTCACTACATACAGATTTATACATCCACCACTAGAGGGAGCTCACTACATACAGATTTATATAGTCACCGCTAGAGGGAGCTCACTACATACAGATTTATACAGCCACCACTAGAGGGAGCTCACTATATACAGATTTATACAGTCACCACTAGAGGGAGCTCACTGCATACAGATTTATACAGCCACCACTAGAGGAAGCTCACTACATACAGATTTATACAGTCACCACTAGAGGGCGCTCACTACATACAGATTTACACAGCCTCCACTAGAGGGAACTCACTACATACAGATTTATACAGTCACCACTAGAGGGAGCTCACTACATACAGATTTATACATCCACCACCAGAGGGAGCTCACTACATACAGATTTATATAGTCACCACTAGAGGGAGCTCACTACATACAGATTTATACAGCCACCACTAGAGGGAGCTCACTACATACAGATTTAAACATCCACCACTAGAGGGAGCTCACTACATACAGATTTATACATCCACCACTAGAGGGAGCTCACTACATACAGGTTTATATAGTCACCACTAGAGGGAGCTCACTACATACAAATTTATACAGCCACCACTAGAGGGAGCTCACTACATACAGATTTATACAGCCACCACTAGAGGGAGCTCACTACATACAGATTTATACAGTCACCACTAGAGAGAGCTCACTACATACAGATTTATACAGCCACCACTAGAGGGAGCTCACTACATACAGATTTATACAGCCACCACTAGAGGGAGCTCATTACATACAGATTTATACAGCCACCACTAGAGGGAGCTCACTACATACAGATTTATACAGCCACCACTAGAAGGAGCTCACTACATACAGATTTATACAGCCACCACTAGAGGGAGCTCACTACATACAGATTTATACAGCCACCACTAGAGGGAGCTCACTACATACAGATATATACAGCCACCACTAGAGGGAGCTCACTACATACAGATTTATACAGCCACCACTAGAGGGAGCTCACTACATACAGATTTATACAGCCACCACTAGAGGGAGCCCACTACATACAGATTTATACAGCCACCACTAGAGGGAGCCCACTACATACAGATTTATACAGCCACCACTAGAGGGAGCTCACTACATACAGATTTATACTGCCACCACTAGAGGGAGCTCACTACATACAGATTTATACAGCCACCACTAGAGGGAGCTCACTACATACAGATTTATACAGCCACCACTAGAGGGAGCTCACTACATACAGATTTATACAACCACCACTAGAGGGAGCTCACTACATACAGATTTAAACAGCCACCACTAGAGGGAGCTCACTACATACAGATTTATACATCCACCACTAGAGGGAGCCCACTACATACAGATTTATACAGCCACCACTAGAGGGAGCTCACTACATACAGATTTATACAGCCACCACTAGAGGGAGCTCACTACATACAGATTTATACAACCACCACTAGAGGGAGCTCACTACATACAGATTTATACAGCCACCACTAGATGGAGCTCACTACATACAGATTTATACATCCACCACTAGGGGGAGCTCAGTTTGTAGATAGATAGCACACAGAATCGGATTAGACACATAACTCAGCAGACAGTATCACGTAGGATAGGATTAGATACACAGCTCAGCAGACAGTATTATACAAGGTAGGATTAGATACACACAGCTCAGCAGACAGTATCACACAGGACATGATTAGATACACAGCTCAGCAGACAGTATCACACAGGATAGGATTAGATACACAGCTCAGCAGACAGTATCACACGGGAGAGGATTAAATACACAGCTCAGCAGACAGTATCACGCAGGATAGGATTAGATACATAGTTCAGCAGACAGTATCACACAGGAGAGACTTAGATACATGGCTCATCAGGCAGTATCACACAGGATAGGGTGTCACACATGGTACGGAGAGATTAACAGCTCAGCAGACAGTATCATACATACTTAGGCCTAGATACACGGCTCAGCAGGTAGTTGAACACAGCATAGGATTAGTTACAGCAGTTCTGTAGACGGTATCGCTCCTGTATTTGCCTGTGCTATAGAGGTGCAGACATCCCCGAGTTACTATTGTTAGAGGATGTCGGATGTATCGTAATCTCCGTCACACTGAGGACAAATATTTGTTGGCAGTGAAGTTATATAAGCAGAGACAGCAGCAGAGGCAGCAGCAGAGGCAGCAGCAGAGGCAGCAGCAGGACAGCGGCAGCAGCAGAGGCCATACCTCCCAACCGTCCCGGATACAGCGGGACAGTCCCTCTTCTGAGCCTTTGATCCCGACTCCCGCCCGTGAGGCTGTTTGTCCCGGGCTCCACCCACCCACTGTAGCCCCGCCTCGCTGTTTCTCCCTTCTATTCATTACAGAGTCGAGCGCGCACCTTGAAACTCCTGTGACTGCTGCTGAGGTATGAATCACCCCCTGCAGCAGAGCGACCCCCCCCTGCAGCAGAGCGACCCCCCCCTGCAGCAGAGCCCCCCCCCCCCTGCAGCAGAGCCGCCCCCCCTGCACCAGAGCCAACCCCCCCCCTCCCCCAGAGCGGACATCCCCAGTCCCGGAGCCTGCGTTTGTCTGCAGCTGTTCTCTGACTCCCCGTGTGCGGCTTCTCACTGCTGCAGATACACGGGGAGTCAGGACGCTGAGGAGACCGTGCAATCAGCACTTCTCTCTCCTGCAGATAGCACTGGCCAGTAATAACCTATGCAGAGTGACATCTGCAGGCTTCTATTACCGATCAGTGGTCTCCTGCCTGTGGAGCTGCTGGGTCCTAGCTTCCCAACAGCTTCAGCTCTGCTTTATCCTGGCTCCTCTACCAGTTAAAGGGAACCTGTCAGCAGAAATTTCACAATGAAAGTAATAGATTCCCCTCTGCAGCTCCTGGGCTGCTTCTAGAAAGGTTCCTGTTGTTATTGTGCCCCCTTTGAGACCTACAAAAATACTTTATGAAGTCTTACCTTTTTGTATGCAAATGTGTTTTTATGGTCACGGGGGCGGGCTGTCTGGCGTCCGTTATTCCCCCTCCTGCCGCTTTACGCAGTCCCCCATTGCTCATTTACATACACAAGAACGCCTTCCTCATGTAACTGTCCTCCCGAAGTTTTGCGCATGTGAACGCTTTTTCAGGTGATTGCGCAGGCGCGAGATTATGGGCGGCGCTGTGATTGTCATCAGCAGCGTTAACCAAGTACCCGCCCATAATCTCGTGCCCGCACTTTTCCCTCTGACTCCACCGTTATGCGCAAGTGCTGGCCGTATGAACCATGTTACCTATTACTGCTTGCACGAGATTATGGGCGGGTACTTGGATGACTTTGCTGATGACAATCACAGCGCCGCCCATAATCTCGCGCCCACGGTAATAGGTAACATGGTTCATATGGACAGTGCTTGCGCATAACAGTGGAGGCAGAGTGAGAAGCGCGGGCACGAGATTATGGGCGGGTACTTGGATGACGCTGCTGATGACAATCACAGCGCCTGCGCAATCACCTCAAAAGCGTTCACACTTTGCACAGTGCTCAGTCCCGCGAGAGTGGCACTGGGCATGCACAAAACTTCAGGAGGACAGTTACATGAGGAAGGCGTCCTCATGTATGGAAATGAGCAATGGGGGACGGCGTACAGCGGCAGGAGGGGGAATAACGGACGCCAGGCAGCCCGCCCCCGTGACCATAAAAACAGATTTGCATACAAAAAGGTAAGACTTCATAAAGTATTATTTTAGGTCTCAAAGGGGGCACAATAGCAACAGGAACCTTTCCAGAATTCATCCCAGGAGCTGCAGAGGGGAATCTTTTATTTTTTTTGCTAAATTTCTGGTGACAGTTTCCCTTTAAAGGGAACCTATCAGGTGCAATCTGCACTCAGAGCCAGGAGCAGTTCTGGGTGTATATTGCTAATCCCTCCCTAACTGTCCCTGTATACACCAGCATAGATAAAGGCATCTATAGAAAAAGTATTTTTAAAGAGCTTATATCTTATGCTAATTAGCGCGGGGACTAGTCCCAATGGCGTTACTTCACTTGGCTAGTCGGCTCATATAGCGTGTTAGTACTCACACAGGGGCGTAATAACATGCTAACATGCTATGCGAGCCGACTAGCCAAGTGAAGTAACGCCCTTGGGACTAGTCCCCGCGCTCATTAGCATAAGATATAAGATCTTTAAAAATATTTGTTCTTGATCTCTTTATCTATGCTAGTGTATACAGGGACGGTTAGGCAGGGATTAGCAATATGTGCCCAGAACTGCTCCTGGCTCTGAGTGCATATTGCACCTGACAGGTTCACTTTAAAGGGAACCTGTCACCAGATTTGGGGCCTATAAGCTGCGGCCACCACCAGCGGGATCTTATGTACACATTCTAACATGCTGCATACCTCCCAACCGTCCCGGATACAGCGGGACTTTCACGCTTTACGTTATTTGTCCCGTTGCCACGGGCGGGACGGACGGCTCCCGGGCTCCGCCCACCCACTCTCTCTCCGCCTCCCTGCTTTTCCCTCCTACCATCCTAGTAGACGTGGCATAGAGAGGAGCGCTGCCTGTGCTGCTGCTGGTACAGTAAACTAATCTCCCCAGCGCTGATTTCCCTCCCTCACCCCCGGCCGCCGCCTGTCTGTGCGGGCGCCCCCCGCCGCCTGTCTGTGCGGGCGGCCCGCCGCCTCATTGTGCGGGCGGCCGGCCGCCTCTCTGTGCGGGCGGCTGGCCGCCTCTCTGTGCGGGCGGCCCGCCACCTGTCTGTGAAGGCGGGTGGCCGGCCGCCTGTCTGTGAAGGCGACCGGCCGCCTCACTGTGCGGGCGACCGGCCGCCTCACTGTGCGGGCGGCTGGCCGCCTCTCTGTGCGGGCGGCCCGCCACCTGTCTGTGAAGGCGGGTGGCCGGCCGCCTGTCTGTGAAGGCGACCGGCCGCCTGACTGTGCGGGCGACCGGCCGCCTCACTGTGGCTGCCTGCGTGTCCGTGCTGGAGGCCCGCTGGCTGCCTGCGTGTCCGTGCTGGAGGCCCGCCGGCTGCCTGCGTGTCCGTGCTGGAGGCCCGCCGGCTGCCTGCGTGTCCGTGCTTGAGGCCCGCCGGCTGCCTGCGTGTCCGTGCTGGAGGCCCGCCGGCTGCCTGCGTGTCCGTGCTGGAGGCCCGCCGGCTGCCTGCGTGTCCGTGCTGGAGGCCCGCCGGCTGCCTGCGTGTCCGTGCTGGAGGCCCGCCGGCTGCCTGCGTGTCCGTGCTGGAGGCCCGCCGGCTGCCTGCGTGTCCGTGCTGAATGGGTGTGGATGGGGAGTGGATATGGGCGTGACTGTGAAATGGGTGTGGTTAGGGGGCGTGGCCTAAAAATTTGCTGCGGCGCGCATAGCGCGCCGCAAACTATGTCCCTCTTTTCCTTCTTTAAAAGTTGGGAGGTATGGCAGAGGCAGCGGAGGCAGAGGCAGCAGCAGAGGCAGCGGAGAGAGCAGAGGCAGCGGAGGCAGCAGCAGAGGCAGCAGGGGCAGCGGAGGCAGCAGCAGAAGAGACCTCAGGGGCAGCGGAGGCAGCAGCAGAGACAGCAGCAGAGGCAGCAGCAGAAGCAGCAGCAGAGGCAGCGGAGGCAGAGGCAGCAGCAGAAGCAGCGGAGAGAGCAGAGGCAGCGGAGGCAGCAGCAGAAGAGACCGCAGGGGCAGCGGGGGCAGCAGCAAACAAAGCAGAGGCAGCAGTTAGACAGCGGCGGCCCCAGACTCCGGTAAGATCTTCACATCATATTTATATGCAAAGGGCTGTATTCAGGCCGTATTTACACATCAATATTTTTCATCAGTATTTGCCAAAACCAGGAGCGCCCCCAAACACAGAGCCACTCTACATACACACAGGACCCTTTATACACACACAGAGCACTCTACATACACACAGGGTACTTTATACACACACAGAGCCGATCTACATACACACAGGACCCTTTATACACACACAGAGCACTCTACATACACACAGGACCCTTTATACACACACAGAGCACTCTACATACACACACAGAGCACTCTACATACACACACAGAGCACTCTACATACACACAGGGTACTTTATACACACACAGAGCCACTCTACATACACACAGGACCCTTTATACACACACAGAGCCACTCTACATACACACAGGACCCTTTATACACACACAGAGCACTCTACATACACACAGGACCCTTTATACACACACAGAGCACTCTACATACACACACACAGAGCACTCTACATACACACACAGAGCACTCTACATACACACAGGGTACTTTATACACACACAGAGCCACTCTACATACACACAGGACCCTTTATACACACACAGAGCACTCTACATACACACAGGACCCTTTATACACACACAGAGCACTCTACATACACACACAGAGCACTCTACATACACACACAGAGCACTCTACATACACACAGGGTACTTTATACACACACAGAGCCACTCTACATACACACAGGACCCTTTATACACACACAGAGCCACTCTACATACACACAGTACCCTTTATACACACACAGAGCACTCTACATACACACAGGGTACTTTATACACACACAGAGCACTCTACATACACACAGGGCCCTGTATACACACACAGAGCACTCTACATATACACAGGACCCTGTATACACACACAGAGCACTCTACATACACACAGGGCCCTGTATACACACACAGAGCACTCTACATACACACAGGACCCTTTATACACACACAGAGCACTCTACATACACTCAGGGCACTTTATACACACACAGAGCACTCTACATACACACATGGCCCTGTATACACACACAGAGCACTCTACATACACACAGGGTACTTTATACACACACAGAGCCACTCTACATACACACAGGGCCCTGTATACACACACAGAGCACTCTACATACACACAGGGCCCTGTATACACACACAGAGCACTCTACATACACACAGGGCCCTGTATACACACACAGAGCACTCTACATAACCACAGGGTACTTTATACACACACAGAGCACTCTACATACACACAGGACCCTTTATACACACACAGAGCCACTCTACATACACACAGGGCCCTGTATACACACACACAGAGCACTCTACATAACCACAGGGTACTTTATACACACACAGAGCACTCTACATACACACAGGACCCTGTATACACACACAGAACCACTCTACATACACACAGGGTACTTTATACACACACAGAGCACTCTACATACACACAGGGTACTTTATACACACACAGAGCACTCTACATACACACAGGGCACTTTATACACACACAGAGCCACTCTACATACACACAGGGTACTTTATACACACACACAGAGCACTCTACATACACACAGGGTACTTTATACACACACAGAGCACTCTACATACACACAGGACCCTTTATACACACACAGAGCCACTCTACATACACACAGGGCCCTGTATACACACACAGAGCACTCTACATACACACAGGGTACTTTATACACACACAGAGCCACTCTACATACACACAGGGCACTTTATACACACACAGAGCACTCTACATACACACAGGACACTTTATACACACACAGAGCACTCTACATACACACAGGGTACTTTATACACACACAGAGCACTCTACATACACACAGGGCACTTTATACACACACAGAGCCACTCTACATACACACAGGACCCTTTATACACACACAGAGCACTCTACATACACACACAAAGCACTCTACATACACACAGGACCCTTTATACACACACAGAGCACTCTACATACACACACAGAGCACTCTACATACACACACAGAGCACTCTACATACACACAGGGTACTTTATACACACACAGAGCCACTCTACATACACACAGGACCCTTTATACACACACAGAGCACTCTACATACACACAGGGCACTTTATACACACACAGAGCACTCTACATACACACATGGCCCTGTATACACACACAGAGCACTCTACATACACACAGGGTACTTTATACACACACAGAGCCACTCTACATACACACAGGGCCCTGTATACACACACACACAGAGCACTCTACATACACACTGGGCCCTGTATACACACACAGAGCACTCTACATACACACAGGGCCCTGTATACACACACACAGAGCACTCTACATAACCACAGGGTACTTTATACACACACAGAGCACTCTACATACACACAGGACCCTTTATACACACACAGAGCCACTCTACATACACACAGGGCCCTGTATACACACACACAGAGCACTCTACATAACCACAGGGTACTTTATACACACACAGAGCACTCTACATACACACAGGACCCTGTATACACACACAGAACCACTCTACATACACACAGGGTACTTTATACACACACAGAGCACTCTACATACACACAGGGTACTTTATACACACACAGAGCACTCTACATACACACAGGACACTTTATACACACACAGAGCCACTCTACATACACACAGGGCCCTGTATACACACACAGAGCACTCTACATACACACAGGGTACTTTATACACACACAGAGCCACTCTACATACACACAGGGCACTTTATACACACACAGAGCACTCTACATACACACAGGACACTTTATACACACACAGAGCACTCTACATACACACAGGGTACTTTATACACACACAGAGCACTCTACATACACACAGGGCACTTTATACACACACAGAGCCACTCTACATACACACAGGACCCTTTATACACACACAGAGCACTCTACATACACACACAGAGCACTCTACATACACACAGGACCCTTTATACACACACAGAGCACTCTACATACACACACAGAGCACTCTACATATACACACAGAGCACTCTACATACACACAGGGTACTTTATACACACACATAGCCACTCTACATACACACAGGACCCTTTATACACACACAGAGCACTCTACATACACACAGGGTACTTTATACACACACAGAGCCACTCTACATACACACAGGGCCCTGTATACACACACAGAGCACTCTACATACACACAGGGCCCTGTATACACACACAGAGCACTCTACATACACACAGGACCCTTTATACACACACAGAGCACTCTACATACACACAGGGCACTTTATACACACACAGAGCACTCTACATACACACAGAGAACTTTATACCCACACAGAGCACTCTACATACACACAGGACCCTCTATACACACAGAGCACTCTACATACACACAAAGCACCTTATACACACACAGAGCACTCTACATACACACAGGGCACTTTATACACACACAGAGCCACTCTACATACACACAGAGCACTTTATACACACACAGAGCACTCTACATACACACAGGGCACTTTATACACACACAGAGCCACTCTACATACACACAGAGCACTTTATACACACACAGAGCACTCTATATACACACAGGGCACTTTATACACACAGGGCACTCTACATACACACAGGGCACTTTGTACACACACAGAGCACTCTACATACACACAGGGCACTTTATACACACAGAGCACTCTACATACACACAGGGCACTTTATACACACACAGAGCACTCTACATACACACAGGGCACTGCACTTTATACACACACAGAGCACTCTACATACACACAGGACCCTTTATACACACACAGAGCACTCTACATACACACAGAGCACTTTATACACACAGAGCACTCTACATATACACAGGGCACTTTATACACACAGAGCACTCTACATACACACAGGGCACTTCATACACACACAGAGTACTCTACATACACACAGAGCACTCTACATACACACAGAGCACTCTACATACACATAGTGCACTCTACATACACACAGAGCAATCTACATACACATAGAGCACTCTACATACACATAGTGCACTCTACATACACACAGAGCACTCTACATACACATAGTGCACTCTACATACACACAGAGCACTCTACATACACTCAGGACACTCTACATACACACAGAGCACTCTACATACACATAGTGCACTCTACATACACACAGAGCACTCTACATACACACAGAGCACTCTACATACACACAGAACACTCTACATACACACAGCGCAATCTACATACACACAGAGCACTCTACATACACACAGCGCAATCTACATACACACAGAACACTCTACATACACATACTGCAATTTACATACACACAGAACACTCTACATACACACAGTGCAATCTACATACACACAGAACACTCTACATACACACAGTGCAATCTACATACACACAGAGCACTCTACATACACACAGAGCACTCTACATACACACAGTGTAATCTACATACACACAGTGCAATCTACATACACTCAGGACCCTCTACATACACACAGAGCACTCTACATACACACAGAGCACTCTACATACACACAGTGCACTCTACATACACACAGAGCACTCTACATACACACAGAGCACTCTACATACACACAGCGCAATCTACATACACACAGAACACTCTACATACACACAGTGCAATCTACATACACACAGAACACTCTACATACACACAGTGCAATCTACATACACACAGAGCACTCTACATACACACAGAGCACTCTACATACACACAGTGTAATCTACATACACACAGTGCAATCTACATACACTCCGGACACTCTACATACACACAGAGCACTCTACATACACACAGAGCACTCTACATACACACAGTGCACTCTACATACACACAGAGCACTCTACATACACACAGAGCACTCTACATACACACAGTGCACTCTACATACACACAGTGCACTCTACATACACACAGTGCACTCTACATACACACAGAGCACTCTACATACACACAGGACCCTTTATATACACACAGAGCACTCTACATACACACAGAGCACTTTATACACACAGAGCACTCTACATATACACAGGGCACTTTATACACACAGAGCACTCTACATACACACAGGGCACTTTATACATACACAGAGTACTCTACATACACACAGAACACTCTACATACACACAGAGCACTCTACATACACATAGTGCACTCTACATACACACAGAGCAATCTACATACACACAGAGCACTCTACATACACATAGTGCACTCTACATACACACAGAGCACTCTACATACACATAGTGCACTCTACATACACACAGAGCACTCTACATACAATCAGGACACTCTACATACACACAGAGCACTCTACATACACATAGTGCACTCTACATACACACAGAGCACTCTACATACACACAGAGCACTCAACATACACACAGAACACTCTACATACACACAGCGCAATCTACATACACACAGAGCACTCTACATACACACAGCGCAATCTACATACACACAGAACACTCTACATACACATAGTGCAATCTACATACACACAGAACACTCTACATACACACAGTGCAATCTACATACACACAGAACACTCTACATACACACAGTGCAATCTACATACACACAGAGCACTCTACATACACACAGAGCACTCTACATACACACAGTGTAATCTACATACACACAGTGCAATCTACATACACTCAGGACACTCTACATACACACAGAGCACTCTACATACACACAGAGCACTCTACATACACACAGTGCACTCTACATGCACACAGAGCACTCTACATACACACAGAGCACTCTACATACACACAGCGCAATCTACATACACACAGAACACTCTACATACACACAGTGCAATCTACATACACACAGAGCACTCTACATACACACAGGGCCCTGTATACACACACAGAGCACTCTACATACACACAGGACCCTTTATACACACACAGAGCACTCTACATACACTCAGGGCACTTTATACACACACAGAGCACTCTACATACACACATGGCCCTGTATACACACACAGAGCACTCTACATACACACAGGGTACTTTATACACACACAGAGCCACTCTACATACACACAGGGCCCTGTATACACACACAGAGCACTCTACATACACACAGGGCCCTGTATACACACACAGAGCACTCTACATACACACAGGGCCCTGTATACACACACAGAGCACTCTACATAACCACAGGGTACTTTATACACACACAGAGCACTCTACATACACACAGGACCCTTTATACACACACAGAGCCACTCTACATACACACAGGGCCCTGTATACACACACACAGAGCACTCTACATAACCACAGGGTACTTTATACACACACAGAGCACTCTACATACACACAGGACCCTGTATACACACACAGAACCACTCTACATACACACAGGGTACTTTATACACACACAGAGCACTCTACATACACACAGGGTACTTTATACACACACAGAGCACTCTACATACACACAGGGCACTTTATACACACACAGAGCCACTCTACATACACACAGGGTACTTTATACACACACACAGAGCACTCTACATACACACAGGGTACTTTATACACACACAGAGCACTCTACATACACACAGGACCCTTTATACACACACAGAGCCACTCTACATACACACAGGGCCCTGTATACACACACAGAGCACTCTACATACACACAGGGTACTTTATACACACACAGAGCCACTCTACATACACACAGGGCACTTTATACACACACAGAGCACTCTACATACACACAGGACACTTTATACACACACAGAGCACTCTACATACACACAGGGTACTTTATACACACACAGAGCACTCTACATACACACAGGGCACTTTATACACACACAGAGCCACTCTACATACACACAGGACCCTTTATACACACACAGAGCACTCTACATACACACACAAAGCACTCTACATACACACAGGACCCTTTATACACACACAGAGCACTCTACATACACACACAGAGCACTCTACATACACACACAGAGCACTCTACATACACACAGGGTACTTTATACACACACAGAGCCACTCTACATACACACAGGACCCTTTATACACACACAGAGCACTCTACATACACACAGGGCACTTTATACACACACAGAGCACTCTACATACACACATGGCCCTGTATACACACACAGAGCACTCTACATACACACAGGGTACTTTATACACACACAGAGCCACTCTACATACACACAGGGCCCTGTATACACACACACACAGAGCACTCTACATACACACAGGGCCCTGTATACACACACAGAGCACTCTACATACACACAGGGCCCTGTATACACACACACAGAGCACTCTACATAACCACAGGGTACTTTATACACACACAG
Source organism: Anomaloglossus baeobatrachus (assembly GCF_048569485.1). NCBI lineage: Eukaryota > Metazoa > Chordata > Amphibia > Anura > Aromobatidae > Anomaloglossus > Anomaloglossus baeobatrachus. The sequence goes on along the minus strand of NC_134358.1, from coordinate 11,701,946 downwards.
AGCACTCTACATACACACAGGACCCTTTATACACACACAGAGCCACTCTACATACACACAGGGCCCTGTATACACACACACAGAGCACTCTACATAACCACAGGGTACTTTATACACACACAGAGCACTCTACATACACACAGGGCACTTTATACACACACAGAGCACTCTACATACACACAGGACACTTTATACACACACAGAACCACTCTACATACACACAGGGTACTTTATACACACACAGAGCACTCTACATACACACAGGGTACTTTATACACACACAGAGCACTCTACATACACACAGGACACTTTATACACACACAGAGCCACTCTACATACACACAGGGCCCTGTATACACACACAGAGCACTCTACATACACACAGGGTACTTTATACACACACAGAGCCACTCTACATACACACAGGGCACTTTATACACACACAGAGCACTCTACATACACACAGGACACTTTATACACACACAGAGCACTCTACATACACACAGGGTACTTTATACACACACAGAGCACTCTACATACACACAGGGCACTTTATACACACAGAGCCACTCTACATACACACAGGACCCTTTATACACACACAGAGCACTCTACATACACACACAGAGCACTCTACATACACACAGGACCCTTTATACACACACAGAGCACTCTACATACACACACAGAGCACTCTACATATACACACAGAGCACTCTACATACACACAGGGTACTTTATACACACACATAGCCACTCTACATACACACAGGACCCTTTATACACACACAGAGCACTCTACATACACACAGGGTACTTTATACACACACAGAGCCACTCTACATACACACAGGGCCCTGTATACACACACAGAGCACTCTACATACACACAGGGCCCTGTATACACACACAGAGCACTCTACATACACACAGGACCCTTTATACACACACAGAGCACTCTACATACACACAGGGCACTTTATACACACACAGAGCACTCTACATACACACAGAGAACTTTATACCCACACAGAGCACTCTACATACACACAGGACCCTCTATACACACAGAGCACTCTACATACACACAAAGCACCTTATACACACACAGAGCACTCTACATACACACAGGGCACTTTATACACACACAGAGCCACTCTACATACACACAGAGCACTTTATACACACACAGAGCACTCTACATACACACAGGGCACTTTATACACACACAGAGCCACTCTACATACACACAGAGCACTTTATACACACACAGAGCACTCTATATACACACAGGGCACTTTATACACACAGGGCACTCTACATACACACAGGGCACTTTGTACACACAGAGCACTCTACATACACACAGGGCACTTTATACACACAGAGCACTCTACATACACACAGGGCACTTTATACACACACAGAGCACTCTACATACACACAGGGCACTGCACTTTATACACACACAGAGCACTCTACATACACACAGGACCCTTTATACACACACAGAGCACTCTACATACACACAGAGCACTTTATACACACAGAGCACTCTACATATACACAGGGCACTTTATACACACAGAGCACTCTACATACACACAGGGCACTTCATACACACACAGAGTACTCTACATACACACAGAGCACTCTACATACACACAGAGCACTCTACATACACATAGTGCACTCTACATACACACAGAGCAATCTACATACACATAGAGCACTCTACATACACATAGTGCACTCTACATACACACAGAGCACTCTACATACACATAGTGCACTCTACATACACACAGAGCACTCTACATACACTCAGGACACTCTACATACACACAGAGCACTCTACATACACATAGTGCACTCTACATACACACAGAGCACTCTACATACACACAGAGCACTCTACATACACACAGAACACTCTACATACACACAGCGCAATCTACATACACACAGAGCACTCTACATACACACAGCGCAATCTACATACACACAGAACACTCTACATACACATACTGCAATTTACATACACACAGAACACTCTACATACACACAGTGCAATCTACATACACACAGAACACTCTACATACACACAGTGCAATCTACATACACACAGAGCACTCTACATACACACAGAGCACTCTACATACACACAGTGTAATCTACATACACACAGTGCAATCTACATACACTCAGGACCCTCTACATACACACAGAGCACTCTACATACACACAGAGCACTCTACATACACACAGTGCACTCTACATACACACAGAGCACTCTACATACACACAGAGCACTCTACATATACACAGCGCAATCTACATACACACAGAACACTCTACATACACACAGTGCAATCTACATACACACAGAACACTCTACATACACACAGTGCAATCTACATACACACAGAGCACTCTACATACACACAGAGCACTCTACATACACACAGTGTAATCTACATACACACAGTGCAATCTACATACACTCCGGACACTCTACATACACACAGAGCACTCTACATACACACAGAGCACTCTACATACACACAGTGCACTCTACATACACACAGAGCACTCTACATACACACAGAGCACTCTACATACACACAGTGCACTCTACATACACACAGTGCACTCTACATACACACAGTGCACTCTACATACACACAGAGCACTCTACATACACACAGGACCCTTTATATACACACAGAGCACTCTACATACACACAGAGCACTTTATACACACAGAGCACTCTACATATACACAGGGCACTTTATACACACAGAGCACTCTACATACACACAGGGCACTTTATACATACACAGAGTACTCTACATACACACAGAGCACTCTACATACACACAGAGCACTCTACATACACATAGTGCACTCTACATACACACAGAGCAATCTACATACACACAGAGCACTCTACATACACATAGTGCACTCTACATACACACAGAGCACTCTACATACACATAGTGCACTCTACATACACACAGAGCACTCTACATACAATCAGGACACTCTACATACACACAGAGCACTCTACATACACATAGTGCACTCTACATACACACAGAGCACTCTACATACACACAGAGCACTCAACATACACACAGAACACTCTACATACACACAGCACAATCTACATACACACAGAGCACTCTACATACACACAGCGCAATCTACATACACACAGAACACTCTACATACACATAGTGCAATCTACATACACACAGAACACTCTACATACACACAGTGCAATCTACATACACACAGAACACTCTACATACACACAGTGCAATCTACATACACACAGAGCACTCTACATACACACAGAGCACTCTACATACACACAGTGTAATCTACATACACACAGTGCAATCTACATACACTCAGGACACTCTACATACACACAGAGCACTCTACATACACACAGAGCACTCTACATACACACAGTGCACTCTACATGCACACAGAGCACTCTACATACACACAGAGCACTCTACATACACACAGCGCAATCTACATACACACAGAACACTCTACATACACACAGTGCAATCTACATACACACAGAACACTCTACATACACACAGTGCAATCTACATACACACAGAGCACTCTACATACACACAGAGCACTCTACATACACACAGTGTAATCTACATACACACAGTGCAATCTACATACACTCAGGACACTCTACATACACACAGAGCACTCTACATACACACAGAGCACTCTACATACACACAGTGCACTCTACATACACACAGAGCACTCTACATACACACAGAGCACTCTACATACACACAGTGCACTCTACATACACACAGTGCACTCTACATACACACAGTGCACTCTACATACACACAGTGCAATCTACATACACACAGAGCAAAGATTATACTCTTTGACATACACGCCACCATCATAACATTACCAAATTATATTCCATATATATTATATTATATTAATGGTGCGTGGCAATATACGGACCATGGATAAATCGCATAGTATACAGACAACAAACAAGAAAAACTGAGACATCCAAAAAGTCCACAGCGCTTGCATCATGCTGGTATGTAATCTTAATGTTCATATCATTATTATTAAGTGTGGACATGAATTCTCCCAATGAACACTCTGTGCCCTGCCAGATCATGAAAATGTCGTCGATGTACCGTGTCCATAAAAGGACACGGCCCATCGACGACTCAAGATCCGGCAGGGAGATGTCCCTCTCCCACAGCCCCAGGAACAGGTTGGCATAGGAGGGGGCAAAAGAGGCCCCCATCGCTGTTCCCTGGAGCTGCAGATAGAAGGACCCCTTGAACACAAAATAGTTATGTGTTAAGGAAAACTCCAAGAGTTCCATAACCAACGAGATGAATGCTGCGGACAAATTGGAGGTACCAAGAAAAAAGTGGACTGCTGCAAGACCATCCACATGGCGAATACTCGTATATAGAGACTCAACGTCTCCTGTAACCATCCAAGTGTCCTCTTCAATGTATAGTCCGTCCATTTTTCTCAGGAAATCACCTGTATCCTTAATGAAGGAGGGTAATCCCTCCACAAATGGATGCAAAATTGACTCGATCCATTTATTGATATGTTCCAAGAAATTGCCCCTACCTGACACAATAGGTCTACCCGGTGGATTTAACATATTTTTATGGACCTTAGGTAAAAGGTACAAGGTGGGGGCCACGGGCTCCGCCACCCACAGTGCCGAAGCCAGGTCTTTAGTAATTACATTATTGGTAACAGCAATGTCAATGATCTTTCTCAACTGGCCAGAGAATGTCTTTAAGGGATTGAAGGTTATTTTCCTATAACAGGTACCATTGTCAAGTTGTTTGAATACTTCCCTTTCATACATTGTCTTTGGCCAGATGACAATATTACCGCCTTTGTCTGCAGGCTTCAGCACTATGTCGGGCAGAGACCGCAGCTCCATTAACCTTGCACGTTCATGCCTTGACAAATTGTCATTCACAATAGATGTAGGAATTTTTTCCAATTCGTTGCTAACTACCTGGACAAATAAATCTACATTTGTACAAGACGAGAGCGGGGGGAATTTCTTGGATTTGGGACGAATGGAAGGAGGGATCTTACCTCCTTCAGTAGAATCATGCTCAATCGCAAGTTCTTCCAATTGTCGCAGTGCTATTTGTTCCTCCTCTGTAGGGAAGAGGACATCTATATTAGCATCATAAAAGTGTCTCCTGAAAATCATGGAACGGGCAAATACATTGAGATCCTTAATAACATTGGGTTGTATATACAATATTGTTTTTGTACTATGACTTGTTTGGCCATCTGATGGTGTGGTGGTCCTGTGGAAACCCTGGACAGTTATATATGTACTATACCCCATGGTAGGGGATTTAATATGGATATTGTGATCATTGTCTGCTGGGTTTCCCAGATACTCTCCACCACCAGTGGTCCCATTAAACAATAGTTGCATTATTGTAAATGACTGACACCACCGTTGGATGCCCTCTGTTTATGCTTATTCCCATGCCATGCACTTGCACAAATAATAATAAAAATATATATTAAGTTGCACTGGATGTCTGATCGCGCTTTTTTCTTGTTTGTTGTCTATACACACAGAGCACTCTACATACACACAGGGCACGCTATATACACACAGTGCACTCTACATACACACAGGACAGTCTACATACACCCAGTGCACTCTACATACACACAGCGCAATCTACATACACACAGAGCACTCTACATACACACAGAGCACTCTACATACACACAGAGCACTCTACATACACAGAGCACAATCTACATACACACAGAGCACTCTACATACACACAGAGCACAATCTACATACACACAGAGCACTCTACATATACAAAGTGCACTCTACATACACACAGTACATTCTACATACACACAGAGCACTCTACATACACACACAGGACACTCTACATACACACATAGCACTCTACATACACACACAGGACACTCTACATACACACAGAGCACTCTATATACACACTGAGCACTCTACATAAACACAGACCACTCTACATACACACAGAGCACTCTACATACACACAGAACACTCTACATACACACAGCACAATCTACATACACACAGAGCACTCTACATACACACAGAGCACTCTACATACACACAGAGCACTCTACATACACACAGAGCAATCTACATACACACAGCACAATCTACATACACACAGAGCACTCTACATACACACAGGGCACGCTATATACACACAGCACAATCTACATACACACAGAGCACTCTACATACACACAGCACAATCTACATACACACAGAGCACTCTAAATACACACAGAGCACTCTACATACACACAGAGCAATCTACATACACACAGAGCACTCTACATACACACAGGGCACGCTATATACACACAGTGCACTCTACATACACACAGGACAGTCTACATACACCCAGTGCACTCTACATACACACAGCGCAATCTACATACACACAGAGCACTCTACATACACACACAGCACTCTACATACACACAGAGCACTCTACATACACAGAGCACAATCTACATACACACAGAGCATTCTACATACATACAGAGCACAATCTACAGACACACAGAGCACTCTACATACACAAAGTGCACTCTACATACACACAGTACACTCTACATACACACAGAGCACTCTACATACACACACAGGACACTCTACATACACACAGAGCACTCTATATACACACAGAACACTCTACATACACACAGCACAATCTACATACACACAGAGCACTCTACATACACACAGAACACTCTACATACACATAGCACAATCTACATACACACAGAGCACTCTACATACACAAAGTGCACTCTACATACACACAGAGCACTCTACATACACACAGAGCACTCTACATACACACAGAACACTCTACATACACACAGAGCACTCTACATACACACAGAGCACTCTACATACACACACAGGACACTCTACATACACACAGAGCACTCTACATACACACACAGGACACTCTACATACACACAGAGCACTCTACATACACACAGAACACTCTACATACACACAGCACAATCTACATACACACAGAGCACTCTACATACACACAGAGCACTCTACATACACACAGCACAATCTACATACACACAGAGCACTCTACATACACAAAGTGCACTCTACATACACACAGTACACTCTACATACACACACAGGACACTCTAAATACACACAGAGCACTCTACATACACACAGAGCACTCTACATACACACAGAGCACTCTACATACACATAGTGCACTTACCTCCTTCAGTAGAATCATGCTCAATCGCAAGTTCTTCCAATTGTCGCAGTGCTATTTGTTCCTCCTCTGTAGGGAAGAGGACATCTATATTAGCACCATAAAAGTGTCTCCTGAAAATCATGGAACGGGCAAATACATTGAGATCCTTAATAACATTGGGTTGTATATACAATATTGTTTTTGTACTATGACTTGTTTGGCCATCTGATGGTGTGGTGGTCCTGTGGAAACCCTGGACAGTTATATATGTACTATACCCCATGGTAGGGGATTTAATATGGATATTGTGATCATTGTCTGCTGGGTTTCCCAGATACTCTCCACCACCAGTGGTCCCATTAAACAATAGTTGCATTATTGTAAATGACTGACACCACCGTTGGATGCCCTCTGTTTATGCTTATTCCCATGCCATGCACTTGCACAAATAATAATAAAAATATATATTAAGTTGCACTGGATGTCTGATCGCGCTTTTTTCTTGTTTGTTGTCTATACACACAGAGCACTCTACATACACACAGGGCACGCTATATACACACAGTGCACTCTACATACACACAGGACAGTCTACATACACCCAGTGCACTCTACATACACACAGCGCAATCTACATACACACAGAGCACTCTACATACACACAGAGCACTCTACATACACACAGAGCACTCTACATACACAGAGCACAATCTACATACACACAGAGCACTCTACATACACACAGAGCACAATCTACATACAGACAGAGCACTCTACATATACAAAGTGCACTCTACATACACACAGTACATTCTACATACACACAGAGCACTCTACATACACACACAGGACACTCTACATACACACAGAGCACTCTACATACACACACAGGACACTCTACATACACACAGAGCACTCTATATACACACTGAGCACTCTACATAAACACAGACCACTCTACATACACACAGAGCACTCTACATACACACAGAACACTCTACATACACACAGCACAATCTACATACACACAGAGCACTCTACATACACACAGAGCACTCTACATACACACAGAGCACTCTACATACACACAGAGCAATCTACATACACACAGCACAATCTACATACACACAGAGCACTCTACATACACACAGGGCACGCTATATACACACAGCACAATCTACATACACACTGAGCACTCTACATACACACAGCACAATCTACATACACACAGAGCACTCTAAATACACACAGAGCACTCTACATACACACAGAGCAATCTACATACACACAGAGCACTCTACATACACACAGGGCACGCTATATACACACAGTGCACTCTACATACACACAGGACAGTCTACATACACCCAGTGCACTCTACATACACACAGCGCAATCTACATACACACAGAGCACTCTACATACACACACAGCACTCTACATACACACAGAGCACTCTACATACACAGAGCACAATCTACATACACACAGAGCATTCTACATACATACAGAGCACAATCTACAGACACACAGAGCACTCTACATACACAAAGTGCACTCTACATACACACAGTACACTCTACATACACACAGAGCACTCTACATACACACACAGGACACTCTACATACACACAGAGCACTCTATATACACACAGAACACTCTACATACACACAGCACAATCTACATACACACAGAGCACTCTACATACACACAGAACACTCTACATACACATAGCACAATCTACATACACACAGAGCACTCTACATACACAAAGTGCACTCTACATACACACAGAGCACTCTACATACACACAGAGCACTCTACATACACACAGAACACTCTACATACACACAGAGCACTCTACATACACACAGAGCACTCTACATACACACACAGGACACTCTACATACACACAGAGCACTCTACATACACACACAGGACACTCTACATACACACAGAGCACTCTACATACACACAGAACACTCTACATACACACAGCACAATCTACATACACACAGAGCACTCTACATACACACAGAGCACTCTACATACACACAGCACAATCTACATACACACAGAGCACTCTACATACACAAAGTGCACTCTACATACACACAGTACACTCTACATACACACAGAGCACTCTACATACACACACAGGACACTCTAAATACACACAGAGCACTCTACATACACACAGAGCACTCTACATACACACAGAGCACTCTACATACACATAGTGCACTCTACATACACACAGAGCACTCTACATACACACAGAGCACTCTACATACACATAGTGCACTCTACATACACACAGAGCACTCTACATACACTCAGGACACTCTACATACACACAGAGCATTCTACATACACATAGTGCACTCTACATACACACAGAGCACTCTACATACACACAGAGCACTCTACATACACACAGAGCACTCTACATACACATAGTGCACTCTACATACACACAGAGCACTCTACATACACACAGAGCACTCTACATACACATAGTGCACTCTACATACACACAGAGCACTCTACATACACTCAGGACACTCTACATACACACAGAGCACTCTACATACACATAGTGCACTCTACATACACACAGAGCACTCTACATACACACAGAGCACTCTACATACACACAAAGCACTCTACATACACACAGAACACTCTACATACACACAGCACAATCTACATACACACAGAGCACTCTACATACACACAGCGCAATCTACATACACACAGAACACTCTACATACACACAGTGCAATCTACATACACACAGAACACTCTACATACACACAGTGCAATCTACATACACTCAGGACACTCTACATACACACAGAGCACTCTACATACACACAGAGCACTCTACATACACACAGTGCAATCTACATACACACAGTGCAATCTACATACACTCAGGACACGCTACATACACACAGTACACTCTACATACACACAGTGCAATCTACATACACTCAGGACACTCTACATACACACAGAGCACTCTACATACACACAGTGCACTCTACATACACACAGAGCACTTTACATACACACAGAGCACTCTACATACACACAGTGCACTCTACATACACACAGTGCACTCTACATACAAACAGTGCACTCTACATACACACAGTGCAATCTACATAAACACAGAGCACTCTACATACACACAGGACACTCTACATACACACAGGACACTCTACATACACACAGAGCACTCTACATACACACAGAGCACTCTACATACACACAGAGCACTCTACATACACACAGTGCACTCTACATACACACAGAGCACTCTACATACACACAGGGCTTGCTATATACACACAGTGCACTCTACATACACACAGGACAGTCTACACACACCCAGTGCACTCTACACACACACAGAGCACTCTACATACACACAGAGCACTCTACATACACAGAGCACAATCTACATACACACAGAGCACTCTACATACACACAGAGCACAATCTACATACACACAGAGCACTCTACATACACAAAGTGCACTCTACATACACACAGTTCACTCTACATACACACAGAGCACTCTACATACACACACAGGACACTCTACATACACACAGAGCACTCTACATACACACACAGGACACTCTACATACACACAGAGCACTCTACATACACACCGAGCACTCTACATACACACACAGCACTCTACATACACACAGAACACTCTACATACACACAGCACAATCTACATACACACAGAGCACTCTACATACACACAGAGCACTCTACATACACACAGCACAATCTACATACACACAGAGCACTCTACATACACACAGGGCACGCTATATACACACAGCACAATCTACATACACACAGAGCACTCTACATACACACAGCACAATCTACATACACAAAGAGCACTCTAAATACACACAGAGCACTCTACATACACACAGAGCAATCTACATACACACAGAGCACTCTACATACACACAGGGCACGCTATATACACACAGTGCACTCTACATACACACAGGACAGTCTACATACACCCAGTGCACTCTACATACACACAGCGCAATCTACATACACACAGAGCACGCTACATACACACACAGAACTCTACATACACACAGAGCACTCTACATACACAGAGCACAATCTACATACACACAGAGCACTCTACATACATACAGAGCACAATCTACATACACACAGAGCACTCTACATACACACAGCACAATCTACATACACACAGAGCACTCTAAATACACACAGAGCACTCTACATACACACAGAGCAATCTACATACACACAGAGCACTCTACATACACACAGGGCACGCTTTATACACACAGTGCACTCTACATACACACAGAACAGTCTACATACACCCAGTGCACTCTACATACACACAGCGCAATCTACATACACACAGCACTCTACATACACACAGAGCACTCTACATACACAGAGCACCATCTACATACACACAGAGCACTCTACATACATACAGAGCACAATCTACAGAAACACAGAGCACTCTACATACACAAAGTGCACTCTACATACACACAGTACACTCTACATACACACAGAGCACTCTACATACACACACAGGACACTCTACATACAAACAGAGCACTATACATACACACAGCACAATCTACATACACACAGAGCACTCTACATACACAAAGTGCACTCTACATACACACAGTACACTGTACATACACACAGAGCACTCTACATACACACACAGGACACTCTACATACACACAGAGCACTCTACATACACACACAGGACACTCTACATACACACAGGGCACTGCACTTTATACACACACACACACAGAGCACTCTACATACACACAGGACCCTTTATACACACACAGAGCTTTCTACATACACACAGAGCACTTTATACACACACAGAGCACTCTACATATAAACAGGGCACTTTATACACACAGAGCACTCTACATACACACAGGGCACTTTATACACACACAGAGTACTCTATATACACACAGAGCACTCTACATACACACAGAGCACTCTACATACACATAGTGCACTCTACATACACACAGAGCACTCTACATACACACAGAGCACTCTACATACACACAGAACACTCTACATACACACAGAGCACTCTACATACACTCAGGACACTCTACATACACACAGAGCACTCTACATACACATAGTGCACTCTACATACACACAGAGCACTCTACATATACACAGAGCACTCTACATACATACAGAACACTCTACATGCACACAGCACAATCTACATACACACAGAACACTCTACATACACACAGCGCAATCTACATACACACAGAACACTCTACATACACACAGTGCAATCTACATACACACAGAACACTCTACATACACACAGTGCAATCTACATACACTCAAGACACTCTACATACACACAGAGCACTCTACATACACACAGAGCACTCTAAATACACACAGAGCACTCTACATACACACAGTGCAATCTACATACACACAGTGCAATCTACATACACTCAGGACACTCTACATACACACAGAGCACTCTGCATACACACAGTGCAATCTACATACACTCAGGACACTCTACATACACACAGAGCACTCTACATACACACAGTGCACTCTACATACACACAGAGCACTCGACATACACACAGAGCAGTCTACATACACACAGTGCACTCTACATACACACAGTGCACTCTACATACACACAGTGCAATCTACATACACACAGAGCACTCTACATACACACAGGACACTCTACATACACACAGGACACTCTACATACACACAGAGCACTCTACATACACACAGTGCACTCTACATACACACAGAGCAGTCTACATACACACAGTGCACTCTACATACACACAGTGCACTCTACATACACACAGTGCACTCTACATACACACAGTGCAATCTACATACACACAGAGCACTCTACATACACACAGGACACTCTACATACACACAGGACACTCTACATACACACAGAGCACTCTACATACACACAGAGCACGCTACATACACACAGAGCACTCTACATACACACAGTGCACTCTACATACACACAGAGCACTCTACATACACACAGCGCACGCTATATACACACAGTGCACTCTACATACACACAGGACAGTCTACATACACTCATTGCACTCTACATACACACAGAGCACTCTACATACACACAGAGCACTCTACATACACAGAGCACAATCTACATACACACAGAGCACTCTACATACACACAGAGCACAATCTACATACACACAGAGCACTCTAAATACACACAGAGCACTCTACATACACACAGAGCAATCTACATATACACAGAGCACTCTACATACACACAGGGCACGCTATATACACACAGTGCACTCTACATACACACAGGACAGTCTACATACACTCATTGCACTCTACATACACACAGAGCACTCTACATACACACAGAGCACTCTACATACACAGAGCACAATCTACATACACACAGAGCACTCTACATACACACAGAGCACAATCTACATACACACAGAGCACTCTAAATACACACAGAGCACTCTACATACACACAGAGCAATCTACATACACACAGAGCACTCTACATACACACAGGGCACGCTATATACACACAGTGCACTCTACATACACACAGGACAGTCTACATACACCCAGTGCACTCTACATACACACAGCGCAATCTACATACACACAGAGCACTCTACATACACACACAGCACTCTACATACACACAGAGCACTCTACATACACACACAGGACACTCTACATACACACAGAGCACTCTACATACACACACAGGACACTCTACATACACACAGAGCACTCTACATACACACCGAGCACTCTACATACACACAGAGCACACTACATACACACAGAACACTCTACATACACACAGAGCACTCTACATACACACAGAGCACTCTACATACACACAGCACAATCTACATACACACAGAGCACTCTACATACACAAAGTGCACTCTACATACACACAGAGCACTCTACATACACACTGAGCACTCTACATACACACACAGGACACTCTACATACACACCGAGCACTCTACATACACACAGAGCACTCTACATGCACACACAGGACACTCTACATACACACAGAGCACTCTACATACACACAGAGCCCTCTACATACACACAGGACAGTCTACATACACCCAGTGCACTCTACATACACACAGCGCAATCTACATACACACAGAGCACTCTACATACACACACAGAGCACTCTACATACACACACAGGACACTCTACATACACACACAGGACACTCTACATACACACAGAGCACTCTACATACACACCGAGCACTCTACATACACACAGGACACTCTACATACACACAGAGCACTCTACATACACACAGAGCACTCTACATACACACAGGACACTCTACATACACGCAGAGCACTCTACATACACACAGGACACTCTACATACACACAGAGCACTTTACATACACACAGAGCACTCTACATACACACAGAGCACTATACATACACACAGAGCACTCTACATACACACAGAGCACTCTACATACATACAGAGCACTCTACATACACACAGAGCACTCTACATACACACACAGGACACTCTACATACACACACAGAGCACTCTACATACACACACAGGACACTCTATATACACACAGAGCACTCTACATACACACAGAACACTCTACATACACACAGAGCACTCTACATACACACAGAGCACTCTACATACACACAGAGCACTCTACATACACACAGCACAATCTACATACACACAGAGCACTCTACATACACAGAGCACTCTACATACACACAGAGCACTCTACATACACACAGAACACTCTACATACACACAGCACAATCTACATACACACAGAGCACTCTACATACACACAGAGCACTCTAGATACACACAGCACAATCTCCATACACACAGAGCACTCTACATACACACCGAGCACTCTACATACACACAGGACACTCTACATACACACAGAGCACTCTACATACACACAGAGCACTCTACATACACACAGAGCACTCTACATACACACAGCACAATCTACATACACACAGAGCACTCTAAATACACACAGAGCACTCTACATACACACAGAGCAATCTACATACACACAGAGCACTCTACATACACACAGGGCACGCTATATACACACAGTGCACTCTACATACACACAGGACAGTCTACATACACCCAGTGCACTCTACATACACACAGCGCAATCTACATACACACAGAGCACTCTACATACACACACAGCACTCTACATACACACAGAGAACTCTACATACACACACAGGACACTCTACATACACACAGAGCACTCTACATACACACACAGGACACTCTACATACACACAGAGCACTCTACATACACACCGAGCACTCTACATACACACAGAGCACTCTACATACACACAGAGCACTCTACATACACACAGAGCACTCTACATACACACAGAACACTCTACATACACACAGAGCACTCTACATACACACAGAGCACTCTACATACACACATCACAGTCTACATACACACAGAGCACTCTACATACACAAAGTGCACTCTACATACACACAGAGCACTCTACATACACACTGAGCACTCTACATACACACACAGGACACTCTACATACACACCGAGCACTCTACATACACACAGAGCACTCTACATACACACACAGGACACTCTACATACACACAGAGCACTCTACATACACACAGAGCACTCTACATACACACAGAGCCCTCTACATACACACAGGACAGTCTACATACACCCAGTGCACTCTACATACACACAGCGCAATCTACATACACACAGAGCACTCTACATACACACACAGTGCACTCTACATACACACAGGACAGTCTACATACGCCCAGTGCACTCTACATACACACAGCGCAATCTACATACACACAGAGCACTCTACATACACACAGCACTCTACATACACACAGAGCACTCTACATACACACACAGGACACTCTACATACACACAGAGCACTCTACATACACACACAGGACACTCTACATACACACAGAGCACTCTACATACACACCGAGCACTCTACATACACACAGAGCACTCTACATACACACAGAGCACTCTACATACACACAGAGCACTCTACATACACACAGAACACGCTACATACACACAGAGCACTCTACATACACACAGAGCACTCTACATACACACAGAACACGCTACATACACACAGAGCACTCTACATACACACAGAGCACTCTACATACACACATCACAATCTACATACACACAGAGCACTCTACATACACAAAGTGCACTCTACATACACACAGGGCACTCTACATACACACTGAGCACTCTACATACACACACAGGACACTCTACATACACACCGAGCACTCTACATACACACACAGGACACTCTACATACACACAGAGCACTCTACATACACACAGAGCACTCTACATACACACAGAGCCCTCTACATACACACAGGACAGTCTACATACACCTAGTGCACTCTACATACACACAGCGCAATCTACATACACACAGAGCACTCTACATACACACACAGAGCACTCTACATACACACACAGGACACTCTACATACACACACAGGACACTCTACACACACACAGAGCACTCTACATACACACCGAGCACTCTACATACACACAGGACACTCTACATACACACAGAGCACTCTACATACACACAGAGCACTCTACATACACACAGGACACTCTACATACACACAGAGCACTCTACATACACACAGGACACTCTACATACACACAGAGCACTTTACATACACACAGAGCACTCTACATACACACAGAGCACTATACATACACACAGAGCACTCTACATACACACAGAGCACTCTACATACATACAGAGCACTCTACATACACACAGAGCACTCTACATACACACACAGGACACTCTACATACACACACAGAGCACTCTACATACACACACAGGACACTCTACATACACACACAGGACACTCTACATACACACAGAGCACTCTACATACACACAGAACACTCTACATACAAGCAGAGCACTCTACATACACACAGAGCACTCTACATACACACAGCACAATCTACATACACACAGAGCACTCTACATACACACAGAGCACTCTACATACACACAGAGCACTCTACATACACACAGAACACTCTACATACACACAGCACAATCTCCATACACACAGAGCACTCTACATACACAAAGTGCACTCTACATACACACAGTACACTCTACATACACACAGAGCACTCTACATACACACACAGGACACTCTACATACACACAGAGCACTCTACATACACACAGAGCACTCTACATACACACAGAGCCCTCTACATACACACAGGACAGTCTACATACACCCAGTGCACTCTACATACACACAGCGAAATCTACATACACACAGAGCACTCTACATACACACACAGAGCACTCTACATACACACACAGGACACTCTACATACACACACAGGACACTCTACATACACACAGGGCACTCTACATACACACCGAGCACTCTACATACACACAGGACACTCTACATACACACAGAGCAATCTACATACACACAGAGCACTCTACATACACACAGGACACTCTACATACACACAGAGCACTCTACATACACACAGAGCACTCTACATACACACAGAGCACTTTACATACACACAGAGCACTCTACATACACACAGAGCACTATACATACACACAGAGCACTCTACATACACACAGAGCACTCTACATACATACAGAGCACTCTACATACACACAGAGCACTCTACATACACACACAGGACACTCTACATACACACACAGAGCACTCTACATACACACACAGGACACTCTACATACACACAGGACACTCTACATACACACAGAGCACTCTACATACACACAGAACACTCTACATACACATTGAGCACTCTACATACACACAGAGCACTCTACATACACACAGAGCACTCTACATACACACAGCACAATCTACATACACACAGAACACTCTACATACACACAGAGCACTCTACATACACACAGAGCACTCTACATACACACAGAACACTCTACATACACACAGCACAATCTACATACACACAGAGCACTCTACATACACACAGAGCACTCTAGATACACACAGCACAATCTCCATACACACAGAGCACTCTACATACACAAAGTGCACTCTACATACACACAGTACACTCTACATACACACAGAGCACTCTACATACACACACAGGACACTCTACATACACACAGAGCACTCTACATACACACACAGGACACTCTACATACACACAGAGCACTCTACATACACACTGAGCACTCTACATACACACAGGACACTCTACATACACACCGAGCACTCTACATACACACAGAGCACTCTACATACACACACAGGACACTCTACATACACACAGAGCCCTCTACATACACACAGAGCACTCTACATACACACAGAGCCCTCTACATACACACAGAGCACTCTACATACACACAGTGCACTCTACATACACACAGTACACTCTACATACACACAGAGCACTCTACATACACACACACACAGAGCACTCTACATACACACACAGGACACTCTACATACACACAGGACACTCTACATACACACAGAGCACTCTACATACACACAGAGCACTCTACATACACACAGGACACTCTACATACACACAGAGCACTCTACATACACACAGGACACTCTACATACACACAGAGCACTATACATACACACAGAGCACTCTACATACACACAGAGCACTCTACATACACACAGAGCACTCTACATACACACAGGACACGCTACATACACACACAGAGCACTCTACATACACACAGGACACTCTACATACACACACAGGACACTCTACATACACACAGAGCACTCTACATACACACAGGACACTCTACATACACACAGAGCACTCTACATACACACAGGACACTCTACATACACACAGAGCACTCTACATACACACAGAGCACTCTACATACACACAGGACACTCTACATACACACAGAGCACTCTACATACACACAGAGCACTCTACATACACACAGAGCACTCTACATACACACAGAGCACTCTACATACTCTATATAAAGAGATCATTCTGCAGAATCAATAAGCGCTTGTCCCACAATCACAGAGGAAACAGGAAACAGACATAATGGGTAATGTGTCTTTAGTGAAGTGTAACGGGGGCAGGGGCGCCTCAGGGGGTGTAGTCGGGTCCCCTCGCCTTGTGGGCCGCAGGCTGAACCCCGGCCCGGCCGTTACTTGCAAAACAGGTGTGTTGTTGGGGCACAGTGTGGATGCATGGGGCCCATTCATGACAGCGTTCTTTCTGTGCTCTCCAGCTCCTTCTTCACTTTCAGGAAAGAGACAATTGCAGGCAGCGGTAAACCAAACACCGATTTATTAAACAAAGCTTCCATCTTTCTGTTTGCAGCAGGTTTACTTTAGTACGTTACAACAAGTTACAAGTCCTTTTCTACAAAAACGGTTTCCTTTTCTCTACGGGCACTTTCCTTTGCCTGCAGGGGACATACGTTAACCCCCTAGTAGCTGCGCTCTAACCCGGATTTACTGTAGGGCAGATCCAGCACACACTACCGGCTCTGGATAAGTTCTCACCTCTCCACTTCTTTGTCAGGGCACTAACCTCGCCTGCAGGGGCCACTTGTTATCCCCCTGATAGCTGCACTCCACTCTAGTACACACCACCAGCTCCGGACTAGTCCCAACTCTTCCACCGTTTCTCATGGGTTTCCTCTGCTTTCTAGCCAAGAGTACTCACTCAGGCTGACTGCCTCGTCTCACTCCCACACTCTGCCCCGTCACCTCAGACCGAGCTTGCTCGCCTCTCACATCTCACTGCACACTGGACTCTGCATTCAGAACCCTTCCTTCCCCACCTAGGCTGCCCTGCCCCTTCCTTCCCTGCCACTGTTACCAGGGGAACCACTGCTCTACACTGGCACCTAGTGGGGAAACAGTTTATGACAGGTAACATTTTACCATCAACATTTACAATTTGCCACCATACTACTGTGGCGTCTTCAGGGGGGGAAAAACCGCTCCTTCACTACCAGGGGTCCGACTACCCCTTAAATTCCTCCCCTCTTTAACCTCAGCCTCCTGGCGAGGTTCGTACCTGCAAAACAACACATGTAGGAAAACACAATACTTAAAACACACAGACTGGCACACAAGTTTGGTGCCCGGAGTCCCTCAAGGGAAGCTCCCGGTCTTAGTCGCACATCTGCCCGGAGGCCCTCCTCAGGCGCTCCCGGTCTTAGCTGACCTTCTGCCCGGAGGCTATTTCCAAGCGCTCCCGGTCTTTGGGTGGGCAGAAAACAACAGGACAACAAGATTCCTTCTTAACAGTCACGGAAGGAGTCCACGCACAGTTCTGTATTAAGCTCCTCCCGGGTTCAGTACTTTTAACGTTGCTTGAGCTGTAACATTCGCTGGCTCCTAACAGCAAACAGACGTCTCTTCCGGATGACCACCTCTTCACGCTGGGTGGTATGCACGCAGCCATTCGGCCCGCTGGGCCCTCACATGGTCGGAGAGGGACTGTCCAGGTAAGCAGGGTAGCCTACGAAACGCTTATAACCCGGTGGCTCCGGTACTTCCTTCTCCGGTTCAGGCCCTTCAGCCTCCTGCAGGGGTGAGG
Source organism: Anomaloglossus baeobatrachus (assembly GCF_048569485.1). Taxonomy (NCBI): domain Eukaryota; kingdom Metazoa; phylum Chordata; class Amphibia; order Anura; family Aromobatidae; genus Anomaloglossus; species Anomaloglossus baeobatrachus. Next base: position 11,680,756 of record NC_134358.1, on the reverse strand, counting down.
GGGTAGCTGGACGGGACCGCAGTGGGCTGCCGACAACAACTACTGGGTGCGACACCATACTCTGATGTATCACCAGTAATGCCGATACTTCTCTTGGCTTGTCTCCAGCCGTAGGTTCGGCGGCCGCTTTTGGCGCGACCGTCGGGGTACTCTTCAGCCCACAGGCTTCAGCGAGCGCTTGCTTATGCTGAGCGCGCCACGCTCTGTTCTCCATTCTGCTTGGTCCAGGTATTGGAGTTTGCTTCTTCTTCCACTGCCGGGGTTGCAATCGCGCCGGGGAAGGTGGAGGCGGTTCTTCTTTTCCCACTTCTGCCCATACTCCACCCCCGGCCTCACTCAAAAGGTCGGCACAGCGTTTGCGACGCCTCTTCTTTCTTGCGGCGCCGCCCACGTCTCCAGACCTCTGCAGTATCTCGGGGCAAGCACCTCCCCTCTTTGGGCGGTGCACTCTGGGCTTCTTCCTTACAGGCCAGCCCAGCGCTTTTCGTTTGGCGCCCACTTTTCGCGCCTTCACTAAATCAATGAGGACGGCCGCCATCTTGTGGCCTGTTCAGTACATCAGGCACCACTTGGTCTCTGCTCGGGGTTTCTCTTCTGCGGGCTTGATCCTGCCGACTACGCCAAATTGTAATGGGGGCAGGGGGCGCATCAGGGGGTGTAGTCGGGTCCCCTCGCCTTGTGGGCCGCAGGCTGAACCCCGGCCCGGCCGTTACTTGCAAAACAGGTGTGTTGTTGGGTCAGAGTGTGGATGTATGGGGCCCATTCATGACAGCGTTCTTTCTGTGCTCTCCAGCTCCTTCTTCACTTTCAGGAAAGAGACAATTGCAGGCAGTGGTAAACCAAACACCGATTTATTAAACAAAGCTTCCATCTTTCTGTTTGCAGCAGGTTTACTTTAGTATGTTACAAGTTACAGGTCCTTTTCTACAAAAACGGTTTCCTTTTCTCTACGGGCACTTTCCTTTGCCTGCAGGGGACATACGTTAACCCCCTAGTAGCTGCGCTCTAACCCGGATTTACTGTAGGGCAGATCCAGCACACACTACCGTCTCTGGATAAGTTCTCACCTCTCCACTTCTTTGTCAGGGCACTAACCTTCGCCTGCAGGGGCCACTTGTTATCCCCCTGATAGCTGCACCCCACTATAGTACACACCACCAGCTCCGGACTAGTCCCAACTCTTCCACCGTTTCTCATGGGTTTCCTCTGCTTTCTAGCCAAGAGTACTCACTCAGGCTGACTGCCTCGTCTCACTCCCACACTCTGCCCCGTCACCTCAGACTGAGCTTGCTCGCCTCTCACATCTCACTGCACACTGGACTCTGCATTCAGAACCCTTCCTTCCCCACCTAGGCTGCCCTGCCCCTTCCTTCCCTGCCACTGTTACCAGGGGAACCACTGCTCTACACTGGCACCTAGTGGGGAAACAGTTTATGATAGGTAACATTTTACCATCAACATTTACAATTTGCCACCATACTACTGTGGCGTCTTCAGGGGGGGAAAAACCGCTCCTTCACTACCAGGGGTCCGACTACCCCTTACAGAAGGATGAGCTGATCCTAGGGCGATACCTGCTTCTTTGCCGGGGTCTTAAGTTTCCATGTTTCGCCTTCAGTTTGAAACAATTTGTGCAATACGTATCCCATTCACTCCAAAGCAGCAGAGTCTGTCAGTAAAGCGACGGGGTCTGTCAGTAAAGCGACGGGGTCTGTCAGCTGCAGATAATCTGTCCGACCTCCATGGGTTCCGGTTCAGCCATTCTGGGAGGAGAATTTAAGGACTTCTGTGACGTGACGCACGGGAATCAGGGGTTTTCTTAGACCGTTCTTTAACATCCAAATCCATCTGGTGACGAGAAATCAAGTCATCGCGGGAGACGGCAAATCTCTACCAGAAGATACATCTCTGATCCAAATGGATAATCCGGCATAGAAAAGCGGAGCCAGGAGAGCAGCATTGTCCCCGGACCACTCCGCAGACGGCAGAACGTCCCACCGAGCGAGGGCCCGGTCTGAGCCGCAGAATGGAGTGAACACGACCCGGTCCATCAAACTGGAAGGACGGGCAGAAGACATCATAGGGTCGCCCCGGTTCCCACAATGGCGCAGCCCACACAGAGCGCTCACAGACAGCGAAGAATACATATACCGCACCGTAGACCGGTGAGAAAGTAATGCTGACCGGAAAGGAACAGGACATTATACCAAAGATATTTAACAGCAAAGAGTCGAGGTGTGAATCCCACCGGCCAATCACACAGGCCAATCACACCGGCCACCGGCCAATCACACCGGCCACCGGCCAATCACACCGGCCACCGGTCAATCACACCGGCCACCGGCCAATCACACCGGCCACCGGCCAATCATACCGGCCACCGGCCAATCACACCGGCCACCGGCCAATCACACCGGCCACTGGTTAATCACACCGGCCAATCACACCGGCCACCGGCCAATCACACCGGCCACCGGCCAATCACACCGGCCACCGGTCAATCACACCGGCCACCGGCCAATCACACCGGCCACCGGTCAATCACACCGGCCACCGGCCAATCACACCGGCCACCGGCCAATCATACCGGCCACCGGCCAATCACACCGGCCACCGGCCAATCACACCGGCCACTGGTTAATCACACCGGCCAATCACACCGGCCACCGGCCAATCACACCGGCCACCGGCCAATCACACCGGCCACCGGTCAATCACACCGGCCACCGGCCAATCACACCGGCCACCGGTCAATCACATCGGCCACTGGCCAATCACACCGGCCAATCACACCGGCCAATCACACCGGCCACCGGCCAATCACACCGGCCACCGGTCAATCACACCGGCCACCGGCCAATCACACCGGCCACCGGTCAATCACATCGGCCACTGGCCAATCACATCAGCCAATCACACCGGCCACCGGCCAATCACACCGGCCACCGGCCAATCATACCAGCCACCGGCCAATCACACCGGCCACCGGCCAATCACACCGGCCACCGGCCAAACACACTGGCCACCGGTCAATAACACCGGTCACCAGACAATCACACCGGCCACCAGCCAATCACACCGGCCACCAGACAATCACACCGGCCACCAGCCAATCACACCGGCCACCAGCCAATCACACCGGTCACTGGATAATCACACCGGCCACTGGCCAATCACACCGGCCACCAACCTATCACAATCATTTTTGATACTATTAACGAGCGCAAAAGCGTTGAAATCGTATCATTGGTGTAGCGTCGGTCATTTCCATAATTTCAGAAGGACCGATGTTCCGATATTGTTCCTTGTTCCTGTGGCAGCACACATCGCTGTGTGTGAAGCCGCAGGAGCGAGGAACATCTCCTACCTGCGTCCCGGCTGCAATGAGGAAGGACGGAGGTGGGTGGCATGTTTACATCCCACTCATCTCCGACCCCCTGCTTCTATTGGCTGCCTGCCGTGTGACGTCGCTATGACGCCGCACGACCCGCCCCCTTAGTAAGGAGGCGGTTTGCCGGCCAGAGCGACGGTCGCAGGGCAGGTGAGTGCATGTGAAGCTGCCGTAGCAATAATGTTCACTACGCCAGCTATCACAAGATATCGCAGCTGCGACGGGGGCGGGGACTATCGTGCTCGGTATCGCTAGAATCGGCTTGCAATGTCGTAGTGTGCAAAGTAGCCCTAAGAGTAAGACGGGCTTTGCACGTTGCGACATCGCAAGCCGATGCTGCGATGTTGCACGCGATAGTCCCCGCCCCCGTCGCAGGTACGATATCGTGTGATAGCTGGCGTAGCGAAAATTATCGCTACGCCGGCTTCACATGCGCTCACCTGCCCTGCGACCGTTGCTCTGGCCGGCGATCCGCCTCCTTATTAAGGGGGCGGGTCGTGCGGCGTCACTGCGACATCACATGGCAGGCGGCCAATAGGAGCGGAGGGGCGGAGATGAGCAGGATGTAAACATCCCGCCCACCTCCTTCCTTCCGCATATCCTACGGGAGCCGCGGTAACGCCGGTAGGAGATGTTCCTCGCTCCTGCGGCTTCACACACAGCGATGTGTGCTGCCGCAGGAACGAGGAACAACATCGGACCGTCGCGTCAGCGTAATCATGGATTACGCCGACGCTGCACCGATGATATGATTACGACGCTTTTACGCTCGTTAATCGTATCATCGAACCTTTACACACTACGACGTCGCATGCGATGCCGGAAGTGCGTCACTTTCAATTTGACCCCACCGACATCGCACCTGCGATGTCGTAGTGTGCAAAGCCCGCCTAACTGTACATGGAACCTCTGCTACTAAATAATGTGTGACCCGCAATAGCTGGAGGTCGGCATCACTCAGTATAGAGCGCTCCCCCACTGCACAGTGCGCAGGATATTCCGGTTTGGTTGGTAGATAATGATCAATGTATTGGGACAATCACCTGGGGATGTTCTTCACTGCTCCTATAATCAGGTGCGGATCTCCCGAGTGTCTACAGACCGTGGTAATGACTTCCAATCAGTCATAATTAATGCCATTACTTCTCATTAATAGTGGAGCATTGTGTCCTCGTCCCTGGATTCAGAGCTCTGCCCTCCTGAATATCCCCGTGCCACTCCATTAGTCCTTGTTCTATATCTCCTCTCCGGATAAGACTGTACATTTGTTATATAGACCCTAAGAAAAGAAACTAAATGTTCAGAGGCTTCAGATGCCTTCTATTAGTACTGGTGCTGGAATTAAAGAGTCCAGAAATATTATATCACAAAGACACATTTTCCATAGAAGGGCGGTTTAGGAAACAGTTTTTATGATCAGCGAATGATTGAATGCAAGTGTATCACACAGAGCTGGGGCGGAGGGTCCGCAGCACCACGCATTACTTACACTACCTGCTCCGGGCCGGTGTCTCCTGTGTCCCCTGCCACTGAACCAGGTACCTGTATTCCAGAGATGTAGGCGACCTGATTTGGGTGTCAGTGACTCATTTGTGTCTTTTCTATTTCGCCATTATACTCACACACTTGGGTAAATCCTAACCGCCCCACTCATGCGCTAATTAATGAACGTTTGTTTTATGTTTTGGGCTTTATTTCTGCCTCTTCATTACTGTTAATCATTTTTTTGTGCTGTGTTGTTTCTCTCTCCTCTTGACACATCTGTAGCGTGGCGCAGAGCCGAACTCATGGGTGAGGGATTGACTCTGGAAGCCCTGGCACGCTACATGGAAACCATGGTCCTGCCTTGGTGCCTGGACTTGTGTAGTGTCGGTCATAGCTCTGAGCAGCCGCATGTCGCTGGCCAAGACAAGATTCTGGTTAAGACTGAAATAGGATAACAATAGGTCCTTTCAAACAACAGATCTTTACTTAACAGTTTCCACAGTTCTTTAGTCACAACTTCTCAGGTAAGATAGCGGGTTTCACCACTCAGCGTCTGGCCACGTGTGGAGGGTGAACAGTTCTTAATTAGGCAAGAAGTATGGTTCCATTGTTTGTTAAAGTGAGATATATTAGCCATTGTCTGATGTCAGACTGTTCGGAGCCCCTTTGTCTGTAAGTATGGATTCCCTCAGCCTCTCTGACTACATAATTCAGAGAAAAATTATGCCTGAACTAGTGACCAATGATAGTGCAGCCATTTCCACCAATCCCGTAAGACCCAAGTGACCCTGAATTGAGAACTGAAGGGCATCAAAGGTCCTTCCTTCTGTCACCAGGTTGATATTCTACAAGACTTCAGCCTAGGAACTTCGGTTCCAGCTGGAGGATCACAGAACTACTTCAAGATTAATTCTACAGGATTTCAGCCTAGGATCTACGGTTCCATCTGGAGGATCACAATACTATTTTAGTTCCCACTGGGTTGCTCCCAATCTTTCTGGACCTGTGAGTCCCAGCACGTTCCAGTACACTCTGTGACAATCACTATACAGTATTCAAAGCTCCGTATCCCCTCTATGCATAAGGGAGGGGGCACAAAGGGTCTCAACACAACAGCGGGAACAGAGCCTAATGCTCACTGGACCCTTCTCACAATAAGGGTGGGGTGTGGATTCACGGGGGTCAGTGGTGCTCTGGTCTGCTATTTTTAGAAAGGCTGCATGGACCAAGGTTCATCCTATTGGACGCTCGCACTCCTTCCTTGTGGGCAGAACACTACTCAGACAACACAGGGTAAGGGAACTGTGCCGCCCCCACGTCAGCAGCTGAGCAGCTCGGATCTGGATCCGCAGTGGCTCAAGGGGCGTCCGGACCCGGGGGTCGTGCGGCCACTCAAAACATGAAGGGGATATTTACAGGGGATGGTGTATTTACAGTTCGTGACGCCACCCATGGTGTGTGGTAAGTTGGAGTACCACCGCTGCAGTTGGGAGTACCCGATGGTGATGGAGTGGGCAGCTAGGTGTTTAACCCCTCCACGGGTAGGGGGGATGCCCCGGGACTCGGTGATAGTGACGGGGATGTGCCATTGGGAAGGTAAGGGTCACTTGCGTACTCACTCAGTCCATAAAGCTGACACCGACAACTTAGTAAACCAAAGTTCTGGACACCGCTGCCGCCGAGGGGAGCACGTTTGGGTCCCATTCCTGCTGGTGTTGCCTGATGATCTGTAACCTTTCCCTTGGCACCTTGTTGTCTTCTTAGTTGGCCCCTATAGCTTGAAACTAGTCGGATCCCGCTCCCCAGTGTGGCTAACTGTGGGAGCTTGCTCTCAGGGTTCACGTTTGGGATTTCCTGCATCGTTTTAGTGGAAAGTCCTATCCCCCTCGTTGCACTAGTACCCCAATTTTGGAGCGGGTGGAGAGCGGATCTTGAAGGCTCCGTTCTCGTCGGGTGAATTGTTAGGTTGCCTGAAGCTACTCCCTGATCTAGGGTCCACGTACCCTGTCATGCCCTGGTCTCAGCCCGGTGATTATACAAGGCCGCCAGCTGTCCTCCATGACAATACCGTGCCCCTTGTCACGATCCCCTTCGACCGGGAGTCCAGCTCCTACTAGGCCCAGACCACCGTCTGCTACCTAGATAGCTTCTAAGGAGCCCAGATCCTGACCTCCTCTCTCCTTCACTTCCAACACTACACTGACCTACTCCTGACACTCCTGAGCTCCCCTAAACCAACCCCCCAAGTGGGAGGCCCTATTCCACTCAGGCCGTCCACTGGTATGTCTGGTTTCTGTGGTGCAGAGTGTTCCAAGGATTTTGATTAGCTGGTTTTGGCAACACCATTGGTTAGGGACCCGTAACCAAGGAGGGGTAGATATTGTACAGAAGGGCAGATTGCACAATACCCTGTGACGACCTGATAGGCCAGGGTGTCACAGAACCACACATTGGTAAGACTTTATTGGTCACTAAAATCATATCGCACTTTCACAGGAAGAACACAATATGGTAAAAGCAACAGAGTCTCACCCTTCCTCTGGCCCACAAGGGATAAGAATCTTTTTGACTTCAGGTCTACCAGGGCTAACTATCCCAGCCAGCAGCACCCCACTTTTGGCGGGCACCCACTGACAGGAGATAGCTGTAAGCTTAGGAAGCTGACCGAGCACAGCATTTATGCAGACAGGCGACTGCATTGTCCCAACCTGGGTTCTCCAAGCGAGTTTGTGGGCTCAGCATTGAGCAATGAAGCAGTTCTGTGATCCTCCAGCTGGAACCGTGGATCCTATGCTGAAATCCTGTAGAGTGAAGGAATGAATCTGATGATAGGAGCAAGGCCCTTTTATACCTCTTAGGTCTAATTTCAGGGTATTGGGTCTTACAGGATTGGTTGGAGATGGCTGCTCTTTCATTGGTCGCTAGTTATATCTGTGACGCTGTGGACCCCAGGGGTCACAGAATAACATCACACACACACACACACACACCCCTCCCCTGGTCAGGAACACCCGTCAAACAAAACCCTTGTTGCCTCCAGGGTCTGATGTCCACACCAGGTGGAGTGGAGCCAGGCGGTTGGCCCCACCCACCGAGTAGTTCACAGGCCTGGAGGCAGGAAAAGTAGTGAGTTTGAGGAGAGTCAAGTTCAGGAGTGGAGTGGAGAGGTGGTAGAGAGAGAAGGAGAGACTGTCTGTGTCTGGGTCGGAGCCCAGGCACTATCAGCAAGGTCGGCAGATGGTGGTGGCCGTCTGCAGGAGTTGGTGGCTTTCTGTGGAACCGTAGGACCGGGGTTGGGTGGTGGCCCGCCGGTACCGAACCGGGGAGCAGATTGAAGCCAAGCACCAAGGCAGGGTACTCAGACCCCGACTAGGCTCGGAAGCCGTCGCAAAGGTCAAATTCTCTGATTGCGATCTGGACCTCAGGGGTTCATTCCCAACCAAGTCCCGTCAGAAGGCAAAAGCCCAACCTGTCCGGATAAGAGCCACCGCCAATGGCCAGGGATCCAAGGGCCAGCGCCTGCGGGCAAAACGGGCTCTCCCGACACGTACAAGCCGGGGAGCGGACCACCCGTGGAAATCTATAGGGGTCAAACACTTACACCTATGTGCAGGGAACGACAGCCACCATCAACCCGTCTGGGGAGAGTGAAGATACCGCAGCCGACTGCGGGCCCCGTCCATCCAGCCGTTTGGTTTACCAGAGACTCTGTTCTTGACTACCTGAGTGAGTACACCAGTGCTATCCGGCACAGCACTGCACCGTAACGCTGCCCCGCATCCATGCTGCCTCCCCATATCGGCACCTGCACCTATCCCCTACTCACTAACCTCTAACCGGGGCCCCGGGACCAACAGCCCCTACCCAGCTGCTCTCTGCCATCGCTCCCGGGAACCCCCGTCACCAGCAGCGGTGGTGCCCACCATCACCACAACCCCATGGGTGGCGTCACAACCGACATCCCACCACCAAACCTCCCCTTTTCACTCGTGGGCGAGGAGGCGCTGCTCGAGCCCCCGGGTCCAGCCCCGTGCTCGAGCCACCGAGGAGCAGAAGCACCAGACCCGAGCGCCAGCGATTTCCAGGCGAGTGCCATTCCCAACCCCTCTGCCCGCGACATATCCGACTGCATAATTTTCATCTGAATTATATCATCAAATGGGCCGAGGAAATCCACATTTACAGGCAATAGGGCTCCGGTCAGTAGGACAAGAAACAATGGCTAATTTCTTTTGATTTACCGAACAAAGGAACAATACGTCTGGACTGATTAAGAACAGTTCAACCCCATACATGTGGCCAGATGGTGAGTTGTCACAAGGGGTAAGGGATTTGCCATAGTATAAGCAAAGCATAGGCTAGGCTCCAGTTTCCGGCTCAAAGTTGGAGGACAGAGCGACCTTCTCCGCCTCCTCCATGAGGGCTGTAAATCACCGCCACTTACTTCGTCCAGGTACACCTTGGTTAGGCAGCTGAGCATCAGACATAGTTCTAGTTCCCACTGGTTTGTTCACGATCTTTTTGGACCCGAGTCCCAGAACATCTCCAAACAGTCGGTGACAGTCACTATCCCGTATTCACAGCTCCACGTCCCCTCTCCCCATAAGGGAGGGGTCACAAGGGCTCTGACCACTTCAGTGGGAATGGAGCCTCATGCTCCCAGATGCTTCCCTGTGAAGGTCTCTTCTCCCCGTTGGGGAGGGGGTAAGGAGTATGCCATAGTATAAGTGAAGAGCATTTTGCTCGCAGTCACTTGAGGAGGTCCCACCTGAGAAAGCCGACTTGTTTCACGATCAGTCAATTCTGACCTGTTACCTCTTAGGTCTTGACACTACTTTCTTGTCCTCTGGATCCTCTCTGTCTCAGTTCACACTAAAGGATCACGCTATCTCAGTTTGATCTCAACGTTGCACTTGCCATGAGTCACCCTCTACATGTGGCCCTGATGACCTATCAGACACGTATGTCCATATCAGTCACTAGCAGGGCCCTATCTGCAGTTGTGTAGGAAACTGTCCCTTTTACTAGAGACTAACCCCTCCCATTGTGGGATAGTCTCAACACTTAACTGTTACTTGCCCTACAGTGTGTTTCTGGGCAAAAGTCTCTTACAAACATCCAGATAACATTTATATACGTTATACATGTATTAACCTACTTTTGCGATTTAAAAAAATGTTTTAGAAAATTGACCCATAAGGCGCTACATAATTAACCCGGCCCGAAGAAAATATTGTACCAGAACAACATCAATCAAATTATGCATAAAATATCACGTTTATTACATAGAAGGATAAAAAACATAAACATTATAAAAAAAGTCACAAACTTACACAAATGGGGAAAAGTGCATAAATCCAAAATATATAGAAAACATTAACTAATAATGTGCATAGAAATGTATCAACACAAGAAGCAGGAAGCTTCTATATACAGGTAAGTAAATACAATGATTTAGCACATAAATGCTCACCCACCACACACCCAACGCGCGTTTCTCCAATGCTGACAAATCTTCATTATATTCTAATATGTTCTTCCAATTCTGGGAAATTCATTAATGGATTCATTACTGGGCGTGCTCCCAGAAGCTGAACCCTGTGTAAGTGGACATTCTTTCTTTGGTAAGTGCGTCATTAGTACGGGTGCTGAGCGCACCACAAGCCCGGAGACGCTTCTATCGATGGACTAATGATACATATTCAGATATTTTAACCATTTACAAGTCAAGTTAAAAATGTTATACCTTTGAGCTGAATTTCTCCTACTGCATTCTCATCATCATCAGCGGCAGCGAGGGACCAGGCTACTGTGGTGAGTGGGATCACTTTCTTTTTCCACTCTACATACACACAGAGAACTCTATATACACACAGAGCACTCTATAAACACAGAGCACTCTACATACTGTACACACAGAACACTTTACGTGTATATAGAGCACTCAACATGCACGCAGAAAATACACATAGAGCACACTTCATATACACAGCTCATTCTACATACACATAGCATTTTACATACATAGTATTCAATATATACAGAGCATTGCATATACACAGAACATTCTACATACATACAGCATTCTACATACGTACAGTATTCAATATATACAAAGCAATCTACATGAACAGAGCATTCTACACACACAGAGCATTCTACATGCACAGAGCATTCTATATATACAGAGCATTCTACATACACAGAACATTCTATATACAAAGCATTCTATATACAGAGACCATTCTATATATACAGAGCACTCTATATACACAGATCATTCTATATACACAGAGCATTCTACATACACAGAGCATTCTATATACACAGAGCATTCTATATGCACAGAGCATTCTACATACACAGAGCATTCTATATACACAGAACATTCTATATACACAGAGCATTCTATATACACAGAACATTCTATATACACAGAACATTCTATATACACAGAGCATTCTATATACACAGAGCATTCTACATACACAGAGCATTCTATATACACAGAACATTCTATATATACAGAACATTCTATATATACAGAGCATTCTATATACACAGAGCATTCTACATACACAGAGCATTCTACATACTTAGAGTATTCAATATATACAAAGCAATCTACATGAACAGAGCATTCTACACGCACAGAGCATTCTACATGCACAGAGCATTCTACATACACAGAGCATTCTATATACACAGAGCATTCTATATATACAGAGCATTCTACATACACAGAGCATTCTATATACAAAGCATTCTATATACAGAGAGCATTCTATATACACAGAGCATTCTACATACACAGAGCATTCTACATACGTAGAGTATTCAATATATACAAAGCAATCTACATGAACAGAGCATTCTACATATACAGAGCATTCTACATACACAGAGCATTCTACATACGAATAGTATTCAATATATACAAATCATTCTACATGAACAGAGCATTCTACACGCACAGAGCATTCTACATGCACAGAGCATTCTACATTCACAGAGCATTCTATATATACAGAGCATTCTACATACACAGAGCATTCTATATACAAAGCATTCTGTATACAGAGAGCATTCTATATACACAGATCATTCTATATACACAGAGCATTCTACATACTGTGAGGTAGCGTGGTCGGCTGCGCAGCAGAAGACACGGGATCCAGGCATTAAGGTTCACAGCACACGGTTTAATGTCCAAACAAAAATCCACAACAATATACATGTGCCTCTCCAGCAGAGAACTCAGGGAGTTCTGTTCACTCCCTCACACCGGCACACCTGCCCTTGTTCCTGTTTCCATTTAACCCTTCCTTTAGCATGTGGGGAAACAGCATTAACCCTAGAGTGGATTTACTTTCTATCATGGAGTGAGCACAACCGGGGCGAGACATACCGGCCGTCATAGATAACCCCGGTCACAGTCTCACATACCCCCCCCTCAGTTCAAGTGAGTGGGGTTGAACTCCTGCCATCAAACACGGGCCGCGGGACAAGGCATCGGCGTTGCCCTGCAACCTACCGGCCCGGTGTTCAACCGTAAACCGGAAGTTCTGCAGAGAAAGGAACCACCGGGTAACCCGGGCATTCCGTTCCTTGGCGGACCTCATCCAGACCAGTGAAGAGTGATCCGTCACCAAGCGAAACTGCCGTCCCAGCAGGTAATAGCGTAGGGACTCCAAGGCCCACTTGATCGCCAGGCACTCCTTCTCCACTACGCTATAATTCCGCTCGGGAGGGGTGAGCTTCCTACTTAAGAAGGTGACGGGGTGTTCCTCCCCCTGAACCACCTGAGACAGCACTGCCCCCAGGCCGACCTCTGAGGCGTCAGTCTGTACTATGAACTCCTTCCGGAAATCAGGGTGTACAAGAACGGGCTGTCCGCACAAGACCCCCTTCAGGGCCCGGAAGGAGTCCTCGGCCTGCGGAGTCCAGCGCACCATGACGGACTTCTTGCCTTTGAGAAGGTCCGTCAAGGGGGCTGATAGTCCCGCAAAATCCTTTACAAACCTCCTGTAGTACCCCACGATACCCAGGAAGGCCCTAACCTGCTTCGTGGTCAGGGGTCTAGGCCACTTCTGGATCGCCTCAACCTTGTTAATTTGGGGCTTAATCACTCCTTGGCCTATCACGTAGCCCAAGTAGCGGGCTTCCGTGAGTCCCAACGCACATTTCTTGGGATTGGCTGTCAATCCGGCTGTTCGAAGCGCGTCCACCACCGCTTGTACCTGTTCCAAGTGGGTCTGCCATTCGGAGCTGTAAATAATGATGTCATCAAGGTACGCTGATGCATACGCCTGGTGGGGTTCCAGCACTAAGTCCATCAACCTCTGGAACGTGGCCGGAGCGCCATGTAACCCAAAAGGCAAGACAACATAGTGGAAGAGACCCTCCGGCGTAACAAAAGCGGTTTTCTCCTTGGCGGACTCCGTCAGTGGCACCTGCCAGTACCCCTTGGTCAGGTCGAGCGTGGTAAAATATCGCGCCTGTCCCAGCCTATCAATCAGCTCATCCACCCGGGGCATGGGGTAGAGATCGAACTTGGATATTTCGTTCAATCTCCTAAAGTCATTGCAGAACCTTAAGGAGCCATCGGGTTTTGGTATTAGGACAATCGGACTAGCCCATTCACTCCGGGATTTTTCGATGACCCCCAGGCGTAACATTGTCTTTACTTCCTCCGATATGGCTTGTCTTCGAGCCTCCGGTACCCGGTATGACTTCAGGCGTACCTTCATGTGGGGCTCGGTGACAATATCATGTCGTATCAGACTGGTCCTACCGGGCAGCTCGGAGAAGACATCGGGGTTCTGCTGAACCAACCGTCTGGCCTCTCGCCTCTGTTGCTTGGTGAGGGCTTCTCCAATCCTTACTTCTGGTTCGTCCTCTCCGGAGGTCGCTGGAGCCGGATGTGAACGACCCGAAGAGGAGGGAGATGGGGAAAAAAGAGCCATCAGGTTTTCCCGTTCCTGCCAAGGTTTTAATAGGTTGACATGGTATATTTGTTCAGGTTTCCGCCTACCGGGCTGCAATACTTTATAGTTAACCACCCTGACTCTTTCCTTTATCTCGTAGGGGCCTTGCCACTGAGCCAGGAATTTACTCTCCGCCGTGGGGATCAATACCAACACCCGATCCCTGGGTTTAAAGGTCCGCACGGTGGCTTGTCTATTGTAGCGGCCGCTTTGCGCGGCCTGAGCCTCCTGTAAATGCTCCTTCACAATTGGCATGACCGCGCTTATGCGGTTCTGCATACCCAAAATGTGTTCAATCACACTTTTATGGGGGGTGGGCTCCTGCTCCCATGTTTCCTTTGCCAGGTCCAACAATCCCCGGGGATGTCGCCCGTATAACAACTCAAAAGGCGAAAACCCCGTGGATGCCTGTGGCACCTCTCGTATGGCAAACATCAAATAGGGAAGCATCATATCCCAGTCTTTCCCGTCTTTGGAAATCACCCTTTTTAGCATGGTTTTCAGGGTTTTATTGAAACGCTCGACTAAACCGTCCGTTTGAGGATGATACACAGACGTACGCAACTACTTCAGAAAATTATATGAATAATTAGGTCCATATTGAATTGTTTATACTACAAGGAGTCATCCCAAAACAAACTTGTTCCTATAAATAGATCTCCATATTTTTATATATATATTCTAAAAATAAGCAAGAAAAACCAAATATATCGGTTTTCTAATAAATATGCTTTTATTTCATGCAATCATTTATTTCATCATATAATATCAAAAGGGATGCAAAAAGGTAAGCAAGGCAAGATACACAGATGTGCACATGTTAAAACTGCAAACTGCAGGGGGGTGTGTCTGAAAAACTAGCGTCTGAAAAAACATATGACATCAATTGGTCACAACTTTTCACAATAGATAGCATATACATACTCATGACAATAAATGAGCATACTGGTCACATGTAAAAACAGTAACAGCCATGACAATTTGAACATTCAAGGAGAACAGTTGTATACCATTAATAGTCATCAATAATCTCCCTAGATGGCATATAAATGCTCATAACATTATGTGAGCATGCTAATCACATGTGAGATAGCAACCTTAACAGTATAAACACTCAAAGATATCCCATATATAAATCCAAATGGCACATTAATGGTTACATCTGTTGATTTTAAATGGTTGCTGAAAAACACACATGACAAAAGGAGTGCATGTAAGCAGATCGCCAAATAGCAAGGTCTGTCTCACAAGAAAAATTCCAAAGCCACCTGGGAAAAGATGATGGTTGAATAACCTACCCACGTGTGGCCACAGACACCGTGCAGACACACCACCCTGCACCTCGACGCGTTTCGCTATCGCTTCATCGGGAGGTGCAGGAGTGATGTGTGAGGCTGCCTTTTTATCCCAGGCAAGTAAAACTTACCGTCCTATGGCGGCGCGCTCCGGTGGTCAGATGTCCCAGCTCCACTGCGACCGGCGTCCGGAAACACAGTGTGCGCATGCGCGCACACTCTGAACCTGATAGGACGCCAGGCACAGGGGAGGAGAAGAGATCAGACCATCGTGCGCGCACAGGACAGAGGCCAGAACCGCCATTTGTAAAGAGGTATATACAGAGGGCAAACATATAAATGCAATTACAGGATAAAGAACCGTTATATTTCACTGTAATCTTTTCACAAGCATAAAATACTCTTGAAAATTCTCAATTCAGGCCGGTATCTCTTCTCTAAAGTAGATGTTATGTTTTTCCATACGTCCAGGCAAAAAGCAGCCATATCTAAAAAAATATATGTTAAAAACAAATATTAAAACATGTGGTGAACAGCAGGCAGCCAAAGATCCAACACTTCAACCCAGGACAGAACCGTGAGCACATTGAAATATTAGGTTAAAAATGGTTTATAGCTGATGACATCATTTAGACCTTTCGGTTTTACAGTATCTAAGATTGTTATCCAACGGGCTTCCTTTTGATGTAATAAATTCTTCATGTCACCTCCTCTGGCCCCAAAGTGAATCCTCTCTATACCCCTAAATTTAAGTAGACGCCAATTGCAATTATGCTTGTCTTTAAAATGTTTCGGAATATTTTTTAACAGACAAATTTCTTCAGGTTTATTGATCTTTGCAGCATTTTTTATATCCCGGATATGCTCCAGAATACGTACCCGGAATTCACGGGTAGTCAAACCAACATAGATTAGTCCACAGGGACAAACGGCCCAGTAAACCAACCAGGAGGTTCGACAATTGATGAAATGTACAATTTTGTATGTATTTTCATGGGACGAATCCCAAAATTCCTCCACACGGTCAATTTGGGGGCAGGCTCCACAGTCACCACATGACCGTGAGCCCCACCTTGGACCCTTATTGGTGCCAAAAGGATTCCTCTCTACTTTAGGGGTATAGTGACTCCTCACAATCTGATCTTTTAGGGTTTTAGCCCTTTTAGGTGTTATTGCTGGACGGGAGGTTAGGATGCTGGCCAGATCATTGTCAGTTAAAAGTACTGACCAATGCCTATTAACAATCTCCGACATTTCCCTCCATTGTGCATGATAAGGGGTGATGAATCGGGCCACTCCCCCATTATCATTTTTCTTCCCCTGTCTTAATAAGACATCACGTGGAGTCTCCTTAGCCCTATCATAACCAGACTGGATGGTTTGTTCCTGGTAGTGGCGAGCCCTAAACCGCCTCTTAAGATCTAAAGATTGCCGTTCGAACAAGGAATCGCTGGAACACACACGACGGGCCCGCAAAAATTGACCCGTGGGGATTGATTTAATTACCTGTTTCGGATGTGATGACTTCGCGCTCAGAATCGAATTGACCGCCGTATCCTTTCTAAATATATCAGTGCACAAGAGTCCATCCAACCCTTTAGATACCCGCACATCCAAGTAGTCAATCTTCTCACTGCTATAGACATAACTGAGATGAATGTTGTTATTGTTGTCGTTGAGTCGTTGCATAAAGATGTCCAGCTGATTGATCTCCCCCTGCCAAATCAAAAAAATATCATCGATAAAACGCAGCCACATATGAACTGCGCCCACCTCAAACTCAGGAAAAATAATGGACCGCTCCCAATAACCAAGAAAGAGGTTTGCGTATGAGGGCGCACAAGACGCCCCCATCGCAACTCCTCTCTCTTGGAGATAGAAGCGGCCCTTAAATAAAAAGAAATTATGAAAAAGAATAAATCTTAATAAGAGCAGGAGAAGATCAATGAGCTGGACATCCAAATTCGTAGTTCTTAAAAAGAAATCAACAGCCCTGATACCATCATTATGGGCTATGGATGTATACAACGACTCCACATCCGCGGTTACCATGACTACATCAGTTTCAAAGGTGATGCCTTCCAAACGATTCAAAAATTCTGTTGAATCCTGAATATATGAGGGAAGGGTATTGACTAATGGCTTCAAATAGTAGTCAAGGAATCTACAGGCAGATCACACAAGCTGTTATTCCCAGAGACTATTGGTCTTCCTGGAGGGCATTCTAGACTCTTATGTACTTTTGGCAAAAAGTAGATAGTAGGGATGACTGGATATTCAATTATTAAACCCTCAAAGACATTTTTTGGTATAATGTTCTTTATGAAAGCCAAGTGAAGAAGGTCATATAATTCACCCTGATATTTGCTAAGGGGACTGCCCTCCAATTTAGTATAGCAAGCAGTATCATTCAGTTGCCTGAATGCCTCTGCTTCATATTTAGCTTTTGACCAAAGGACCACATTTCCCCCCTTGTCAGCCTGCTTCACCACTAGATCATCCATGTTTTTAATTTCTCTTAGTGCCACACGTTGTCTGTGGTTAAGGTTATCATGTGTACGTCTGCGAGGCAGACGTCGAAACTCCTGTGTGACCAATTTAGTAAATAAATCAATTGCAGGACAGGCTGACAAGGGAGGAAATGCAGTAGACTTTTTTTTAATAAATGAAGGGAAGATAGCCATACCAGGATCCTCCTGTTCCGCCAGTAGCGATTCCAAGGTCTTCACTGCCTCAATCTCATCTACAGATAAATCTGAGTATGCACTCATCTCTTTTTTAGAAAAATATTTTTTATATAACAATTTACGACTAAATAGATTTAAATCCTTGATGGCAGTGAAGACATCAAAATCCGCCACTGGCGAAAAGGAGAGTCCCAATTGTAAAACCTCCATTTGATCAGTAGTCAATTCTACATCGGTAAGATTGATTACCTTAAGGGCATCCCCCTGGGTGGATGTTTTCTTCACCATTGTATCCAGACGTTGTTTTTTCTTTTTTGCAAAATTCCTAGTCTCAATCCTGTTGGCGCGAAGATTATAACCCCCACGTGCTCCACTTGATGAATAGGAATGAGATGATCCTTCACCAGATGAAATTGATTCAATGGTTGAGTGGGATTTGGACCGATTTGCTGATCCTGATTTCAAACCTTTGTCATGATGCCATTTGAAGATGTTACCTTGTTGGTAGTCAGTAACATCACGTTTAAATTTTTGTGATTTTTTCTGTTTAATGTCCGCCTCCCATTCTTCAAATTCCTTGACTAATTCTTTATCAAATTCTGCAAGGCTGGTTTCTGATAGATTTTGTTTGAGCTCACCATTGATTTTTTCAATCTTATTGAAACGCTCGACTAAACCGTCCGTTTGAGGATGATACACAGACGTACGCAACTACTTGATCTGGAGTAGCCGGCATAGCTCTTTGGTCACTTTAGACATGAATGGGGTCCCCTGATCCGTAAGGATCTCCTTGGGCAACCCCACCCGGCAGAACACAGCAAACAACTCCCGAGCTATAAGCTTTGCTGCAGTATGTCTGAGAGGTATCGCCTCGGGGTACCGGGTGGCATAGTCAACGATCACTAGGATGTGTTGGTGCCCTCGAGCGGATTTTACGAGGGGCCCCACCAGATCCATCCCTATTCGTTCAAAAGGGACTTCTATAATGGGTAACGGTACCAACGGACTGCGAAAATGGGTCAGGGGTGCGGTAAGCTGACACTCCGGGCAGGTTTCGCAGAACCGTTTTACCTCCCCAAAGACCCCGGGCCAATAGAACCTTTGCAATATTCGCTCCTGCGTTTTCTTGACCCCTAGGTGGCCACTCATCAGGTGTTTATGAGCCAAGTCGAGGACCCGCCGGCGATACGGCTGGGGCACCACCAACTGCTCTACCCCCACGCCCCGTATTTCATCTATCCGGTAGAGCAAATCCTGCTTAAGAGCGAAATGGGGGTACCTTACCTGGGCACCGGGCAGCTGAGCCACCCCGTCACCTACTGTCACCCGACTCCGGGCATGTATTAACGTAGGGTCCTGGAGTGGGGCTGTCCCAAACGTATCCGGGGACGCCTCCAACTCCGGGATGGGCTCGACCATTTCAGCCTCTCCTGCCAATACCTCTAGGGGTGACCTATCGGGTTCACACTCTGTCCCTATCATGGGGACCCCTACGGCAGGTGTCCCGGATTCAGGATTGTAGGGCTCAGGTCCCGGACTGACCAATATCTGAGGAGACTTAGGGGGTCCCTTCCATAAAGTCCAAAAATAGGGCAGATCCCTTCCTAGGATCACGTCATAAGGAAGAGTGTTAAGAAGTCCCACCTCATGTTGCACCTGACCGCAAGGTGCTGTGATGGTGACAATCCCCGTGGGATAGTCTCGGCGGTCCCCATGTATGCAAACCACCCCCACGGTACGTCCTGTGGCCTTTACTTTAGCCCTCAAGGTGGATCGCACAAGGGTCACTAAGCTTCCGGAATCCAACAATCCTGTAACCGGACATCCATTCACCTGTATTTGGCACAAGTGGGGCTCCGTCTCTGGGGAGACCAGGTCAGCGGTACACACCACCTGAGCATACATTGAACCCCGCCGGGTAACCCCACAATCCATGGGCTCCGTGGTGAGTGGACACTGGGCTTCCATATGTCCCACCCGCTGGCACCGCCAACATCTAATAGGGAAGGAAACCCCCTTGACGGGTTGTCATTTAGGGTACAGAACCTTCCGGACCTCAGGAACGGCGGGCGCGGCCTCAGACGGGACGGTAGGGGACTCCTGCACCGTTGTCAGCGGTGGGTCCTTGGCCCTAGGCTTGGAGGGGCCGGACCGACGGGCGGTACGCAAAGTCTCAGTGTCCCGTATCAAGTCCTGCGTAGCCACATGCCGCTCTACCAGGGACACTAATTGGTCGAGGGTACTCGGGTCACCCTGTCCTACCCACCGTTGAACGATGACGGGTAAAGTGCGCACAAAACGATCCACTACTACCCTTTCCACCATTTGCGCCGGGCTCAGAGTGTCAGGCTGCAACCACTTTTTTACAAGATGCAACAAGTCATAGGACTGGGAGCGTACGGGTTTGGCTTCCTCATAGAACCACTGATTTACCCGCTGAGCCCGTACATAGGTATTTACCCCCAACCGAGCCAGTATTTCGGCTTTCAGGGTCGCATAGTCAATGGCGTCCTCGGTACAGAGGTCCAGGTACGCTTTTTGGGGTTCCCCCGTCAGATAGGGCGACAATACCTCAGCCCACTGGGGGGTCGGCAGCTTTTCCCGCTCGGCCACCCGTTCAAACACCGCCAGGAACGCTTCCACATCATCCCCCGGAGTCATCTTTTGCAACGCTTGTCTCACCGCCTTCCGGACGCTGCCGTCGTCACCCGGTCCCGGGGTTGTTGATGCCGGTCCGGCACGGATCGACTTGGCCAGGAGAACCATCTGTTCTTGATATCTTTGTTCCTGCAATTGCAAGGCTTGCTGCTGACGTGCATTGGCCTGAACCAGCTGTTCTTGGTGCCTTTTGTCCTGCACTTGCAAGGATTGCTGCTGACGTTCCAACGCCCGGAGCAGGTGTGCATTGGTCTGTTGCTGCTGTGCATTAGCCTCTTGTAGCTGTGCATTAGCCTGTTGTTGCTGTGCATTAGCCTGTTGTTGCTGTGCATTAGCCTGAGCCAGCTGCTTTAGTATGTCCTCCATGGCGTCACCGGGTTTGGGCTGTAGTATAGCCGCTCGAATCCAGGACATGTGCTACTGGGTCACCAGGGATGGATGCTACACCTCACCGGGCTGGCATGCCCGCCGATTCTCCACCATATGTGAGGTAGCGTGGTCGGCTGCGCAGCAGAAGACACGGGATCCAGGCATTAAGGTTCACAGCACACGGTTTAATGTCCAAACAAAAATCCACAACAATATACATGTGCCTCTCCAGCAGAGAACTCAGGGAGTTCTGTTCACTCCCTCACACCGGCACACCCGCCCTTGTTCCTGTTTCCATTTAACCCTTCATTCAGCATGTGGGGAAACAGCATTAACCCTAGAGTGGATTTACTTTCTATCATGGAGTGAGCACAACCGGGGCAAGACATACCGGCCGTCATAGATAACCCCGGTCACAGTCTCACAATACACAGAGCATTCTATATACACAGAGCATTCTATATGCACAGAGCATTCTATATACACAGAGAATTCTATATACACAGAGCATTCTACATACACAGAGCATTCTATATATACAGAGCATTCTACATACACAGAGCATTCTATATATACAGAGCATTCTACATACACAGAGCATTCTATATACAAAGCATTCTATATACACAGAGTATTCTATATATACAGAACATTCTATATACACTGAGCATTCTATATACACTGAGCATTCTACATGCACAGAGCATTCTACATGCAGAGAGCATTCTACATGCAGAGAACATTCTACATGCACAGAACATTCTACATACACAGAGCATTCTACATACACAGAGCATTCTACATGCACAGACCATTCTACATACACAGAGCATTCTACATGCACAGAGCATTGTACATAAACAGAGCATTCTACATACACAGAGCATTCTATATACACATAACATTATATACAGAGCATTATACATACACAGAGCATTCTATATACAAAGCATTCTATATACACAGAGCATTCTATATACACATAACATTATATACAGTGCATTCTACATACACAGAGCATTCTATATACAAAGCATTCTATATACACACAGAGCATTCTATATATACACAGAGCACTCTATATACACAGATCATTCTATATACACAGAGCATTCCACATGCACAGAGCATTCTACATACACAGAGCATTCTCTATACACAGAGCATTCTATATACACAGAGCATTCTATATATAAAGAGCATTCTACATACACGGAACATTCTATATACAAAGCATTCTACATGCACAGAACATTCTACATACACAGAGCATTCTATATACACAGAGCATTCTACAAACACAGAGCATTCTACATACACAGAGCATTATACATACACAGAGCATTCTCTATACAAGAGCATTCTATATACACAGAGCATTCTATATATACAGAGCATTCTACATACACGGAACATTCTATATACAAAGCATTCTACATGCACAGAACATTCTACATACACAGAGCATTCTATATACACAGAGCATTCTACAAACACAGAACATTCTACATACACAGAGCATTATACATACACAGAGCATTATACATACACAGAGCATTATACATACACAGACTATTATACAGAGCATTCTACGTGCACAAAGCATTCTACATGTACAGAGCATTCTATATACAGAGAGTTTTCTATATACACATAGTATTTTATATACACAGAGCATTCTACATACACAGAGTATTCTATATATATACAGAGTATTCTATATGCACAGAGCATTCTATATACACAGAGCATTCTAATTACACACAGCATTCTACATACACACAGCATTCTATATACACACATCATTCTATATACACAGAGCATTCTATATTCACAGAGCATTCTATATACACACATCATTCTATATACACAGAGCATTCTATATACACACATCATTCTATATACACACACAGCATTCTACATACACACAGCATTCTATATACACACATCATTCTATATACACAGAGCATTCTACATACACAGAGTATTCTATATATATACAGAGTATTCTATATGCACAGAGCATTCTATATACACAGAGCATTCTAATTACACACAGCATTCTACATACACACAGCATTCTATATACACACACATCATTCTATATACCCAGAGCATTCTATATAAACAGATCATTCTACATAAACAGCATTCTACATACACACAGCATTCTATATACACACACACATCATTCTATATACACAGAGTATTTTATATACACAGAGCATTCTACATACAGAGTATTCTATATACACAGAGCACTCTACATACACACAGCATTCTATATACACACATCATTCTGTATACACACAGCATTCTATATACACACACATCATTCTATATACACAGAGCATTCTATATATACACATCATTCTACATACACACAGCATTCTACATACACACAGCATTCTATATACACACATCATTCTATATACACAGAGCATTCTATATACACAGAGCATTCTATATAAACAGATCATTCTACATAAACAGCATTCTACATACACACTTGGACCAGTTTACATGAAAAACCTTCTTGAAGCTTCCCTGTGTGATCCTGGCTATAGGGCTTCAGTCACATATATGAGTTTTTTTTTACCATACAGCAGTACGCCCATCTTTGACGAGTGTTGTGTGTATGTAATGTTATCTGTCTTTCTTGAATGATCCCGACCAGATTTTGGGCCCTGTTCCATTTTGATGGATCCCTTCCACAATCTTTTTGCCCGCAGGTGGCAATGTCCCTATGTTGTACAATGCAGAAGACGTCTGAGGCATGGAGGTCACATGCCCACAAGGGATATTGACCCTGCGGTATGCTTTTTTTAGTGTATTAGGAATAGATCACAACACTGACCTAAACAATGATAGCTGCTCGCCACTATGCTAAATATTAGACACTCGGAGAAAAAGTGGCATAACACAAAACTCATTAAAAACCATTTTATTGAAACAATTAAAACAGTTTACAACAAGGATCCTCAGTTTCATAAAACTGAGGATCCTTGTTGTAAACTGTTTTAATTGTTTCAATAAAATGGTTTTTAATGAGTTTTGTGTTATGCCACTTTTTCTCCGAGTGTCTAATCTTTTTTTAGTGTAGAAGGAAAGTAATGTGCCCAGGGAACATGCCCCTAATCTTATCGCCTTGTATCCCTTGTACCTGCAGCCACTGATCATCACTAGATTTGTCATTCCAGAGCTTGGTTGGAGCCTCCTAAATATCCAAGATGTTTGGTCTTCTCTTCTTGGCTGTGGGAATGTCGGCTGCGTGGGCCGAACGCTGTCCTGTCCCCATAGGAGGTAAGGTCATTGGGTCAGGCCTTGTTCGTAGACTCTGTAGACCTGCAGATGTCCCACAGAGCCCATCCATACAGAGCCACTCAAACATTCAGACTCTTTACCTTTTTTATTATAGTTCGTAATTATGCCAAATATGGATCCGTCACTCAAAGCTCCACCTATGTAGGGAGCGCAGTACACCCGCGTCCGCAGCTCGCCATCGATGGAAATCACGACAACGAGTACAATCAGGGCTCCTGCACACACACCGGGAAGGAGTTTGAGCCATGGTGGAAATTGAACTTGAAGGAACCCATCAAGGTCGGAACAGTGGTCATTACCAACCGGAAGGACTGCTGCCAAGAACGTCTGCTGGAGGCCGAGGTCATGGTCAGCAACTCTATGAGTGACAACGGCCAAAAGTAAGTGAGGCTAGATATGTCCTGCCATAGATATAGATAGCCCCAGGATGCTGCCCCTCAACTCAAAATATCATCTGGAGTGTGGCACCATTGTGTATACATGGAGATGAGACATCAGAGCCCAGCTGGAGTGAGGGGCTTGTCTCAGCTCCTGAGCTCCTGTATTCTGCTTACCCATCAGTGCTGACAGCTTATGCCAGATCCAGGCACTTCTGCATCTCCCATCTGTTCCCCATGCAGGTATCAATGCACCCAACGAGGCGGAATCACTCACTATGGGCATGAGCCCGGGAACCACTGTCCTGAACAGCACTTTTAATATCTGTGGTGATCGACTGGGTCCATAATAATATCCCAATGATGTAGGGGCTGAAAAATAATATCCAGATATTTAAAATATCATCCCTGGTGGTGTAGGTGAAGTCAGATATCAGCCATCATAGACCAGGGTTGGGTTTTGGTAGGATGTCAGGGCTTGTAGAGGCTTCTGACTCTCCTCTGCCTTTGCCTCTAGGTGCGGCTCTGTGGATGACGTCTCCAAGTCACCAATTACTGTTTGCTGTAATGGGAAGGAAGGCCAAGTCATCACCGTGCGTATTCCCAGACGAAAAGAGTACCTGACCTTGTGTGAAGTGCAGGTTTTCTCTTACATCGAGGATCTCGACGTCCCCCTGCTTTAATGATGTCCCATCTGCACAGCCTGACAATAAAGTGGTAGCAATTCACCTTGTGTTGTCCCTCTTCTGTCACCGTACGGCATCCATGGTCCTGGTGACTCGTAGCCCTATGTATCCACTAGTCACATGACAAAGGGCGAGTCTCGAATGTTCCCTTATCTTCCTCACCACGTTGTAAATTGCCTTTATTAACACAAAACAACATAAATAACAGAGCAACCGTGTGGAGGAGAAACATGGCGGATGGTCCTCGAAGCCCCTTTTTGATCTATGACGGGTATGATATATCCACATCTGCTTCAGTTGTGTTTTCCCTCTAGACACTTCGGCACCAGCTCAATAGCCGCAGTAAACCAACCTGGCGGTTTAACATAAACCTCACGACCCACGCGCCTATCCAGCCCTTAACTCAGGGATTCCACTACCCGTTACCACTTGCGTCAACTTGTGGGGTCCAAACCTTATGGGTAGCCCTCAACCAATACACCGTTAACCAACTTTGAGGGCGTTCCTGTAGTGCCGGTGTCCCTGCACAGCTATGCCTCTCCCCAGCAGGGATGCCACCTCACCGCCGCGGTCAGACTGCACCACCCTGCCTTGCTTCCCAGCGGTCCTCCACGTGTGAGTCTTCTGCCTCCTGCTCCTGAGGCCTTTGTGTCGCGGGCAGGGAGGGGACGCTGCGCTCACCCACTGCTCGGGTCCGGCTGCTGCTGCTGCTCGCTCGGTGGCTCGAGCGGTGGGCCGGATCCCGGGGACTCGAGCGTCGCTCCTCGCCCGTGAGTGAAAGGGGGTGGTTTGGTTTAGGGATATTGTCCGTGACGCCACCCACGGTTGTGGTGAGGTTGTGGCACCACCGCTGCTCTGGACGGGGATCCCGGGAGCGGTGACAGGGAGCAGCTTGGATGTTGTTTCTCCCCTCCGTGGGGTAAGGGGGTCGTTGTCCCGGGGCCTGGTGAGGGAGGGATGGCAGGCGGGTTACGGGGCCTGGTGAGGTGCAGGGTCGCGGGGGCAGCGCGGTGCCGCACGGCACGGTGGTACTCACTCAGCCAATGATGAATGCAAAGTCTCCGGTAAAGCAAACGGCTGGATGGACGGGTCCCACAGACGGCTGCGGTAGTTCTCCCGGTAGGTTGGCGGTGACTGCCTTTCCCTGCACCTGTGTTATGTTCACGGTTCCAATGGCTTCCCACCGGTAACCCGCTCCCCAGCTTAGATGGAGGCTGAGGGAGCCCCTTTTGCCCGCAGGCTCGGGCCCTGGGAACTGTAGCCTTGGCGGTGACTGTATTTCCCTTCACGGTTTGAGCTGTTGCCTTCAATCGGGTCTTGACTGCTGGGAAACCCCGTAGGTTCCCTTCGCTAACGGATTTGACCGGTTTTACGGCGACTCCTAGCCTGGTCGGGGTCCGTAAGCCCTGCCGAATGGTGCTGGCTTCTCTTCGCTTCCCGATCCAGTACCGGCGGGCCATCGCCCGTCCCCGGTCCTTGCGGTTTACGTCAATCAGCCTCTCCTGCAGACGGTCACCACCGTCTGCCAACCTTTCTGTATGTGCCCGGGCCACGCACCCGGACATGGTCAGTCTCCTCCACTGCCACTCCACTTCTCAACTCCACTGAACTGAACTCCTTTTCCCGCCTCCAGGACTGTGAACTCCTCGGTGGGTGGGGCCAACCGCCTGGCTCCACCCCCTGGTGTGGACATCAGCCCCTGGAGGGAGGCAACAAGGATTTTTGTTTGACTTCGGTGTGCCTAGCCGGGGTGTGGGGTGTGTTGTTGTAGTACCTGTGACGTCTTGGCTTGTCCAGGGCGCCACATTTGCATGCCACACAGGTCCTCTGGGAATGTGCTTAGGGTGCGCATGTGAACACCTGCTTTGCTCTTAAAGGGCCAGCGTCCTATTTCCCGGAAGTGCCTCTAAGCCTATTGCTTAGAGGCATCTTTCCATTAGGGGAGGTACCTGAGCAACATGGTCAGTTAGTGCATGTCCGTACAGCTAGCTAGTTCTCAGGTCTTGGTGCCTACTGTCCACCTACCCATAGCTGTCACCCTGTCCCAGCCGTGCAGTCCTGGCCATACCCTCTCTACCTGTCTGCCTCTGCTGTCCCGGCTGCACCTGTCAGTACTAGAGACTCTACTGGTCCTGGCCGTACCCTCTGGATTTGTCTGCCTGAGCCTTCCTGGCTGCACCTGTCAGTACCAGCGACACTACCGGTCACGGCCATACCGTCTGTACCTGTCTGCCTCAACTGTCCCGACTTCACCTGTCAATAATGAAGACTCTACCTATCCGCCTAGTGGTCCTGTCTGCCTCAGCTGTCCCGGCTGCACCTGTCAGTACTAGAGACTTTGCCAGCCTGTACCGGAGCCCGTTCCTCTCCTAGGGGTCAGCTTCCAGTCCAGTCCTGGTCACTGCCCTGGTTGTGGCACCTGGCATCTGCTTCGGTTGGCACTTAATCAAACCCCTTGGTTCTCCCCTGTAGTCCAGTGGGTCCCCTTTCCCACTCGCCGTCTCAACACCATCAGCAAGCATTAAACTTCTCCCATCGCCACCAACATCAATGTTTTACATCCCTCAAACACTTATATCTGACACAAGAAGGTTTTTACAAATATCACCAACTGTCATGGTGGCGTCAGTATCTATGGAGACTATGGATTCTGACACTCCACCCGCTAACTTCTCTGATATCTGTGATCAGAGCGGGCAGACTCAGATGTCGACCTACAGATTGGTAGTTCATAAGCAGGATAGCAAGAGTTAATCTCTGCTGGGCTGCTTGTTAGTCTCCTTTGATCACATGTTATGGGAGAGCCAGTCAGATTTGCTCCCTCCCATATATGCAGGCTGGACCCTTCCTTTAATGTCAGCTGTAGCTTGTGTATACTAGTCTGGGGATGTGCTGTGATCCAGACATACTGGTGATTGTTGTACTTTACTGCTGTGACCGGTTGTGGTGTTATACCTTATTGTCCTTTTGTTGCTGCCTTACTTCTCTTGCTTTTCTCCGTAGTCTTTTACTGTTCCTGTAGGTTTGCAGTATATCTCAGTTTTGTCTTATCCCTGTCTATCTTTATCTGTGTTATCATCTCCCTCCAGCCTCTTCCTTCCCGGGGGCAAACAGATTAGTTCTGGTCAGGAGAACAATAAGGCACAAGACTCCGGCATCTCCACCACTAGGGGTTATGCAGAGGTTATGGATAGACGAGGGTCCCCTGTTCCTCCCTATCCTACAGTCATGACAATGTCCCTCCACATTCTCGATGCCCTCTTGTATAACCATCCAATCCTACTGCATTCAGATGAACACTATCTCACCTCCAAAATTCCCCCTCTCCTGATTCCAAGTCCACATGATGCACCGTCACTGCCCTGTATCTGGCCATAAAATGAGCCCTCGATTGTTATCATGTATTCTAGCCGTATCCACCACCGATCTAGCCCTGTGCCATACTCTTCACAGATAATATATGACCATATTGTGATCATCCTCAGAAACGTCACCCAAAGTCTCAAAAAAACCCAAATTTAATATCCCTCGTCAACTTGCAAAATGGCGTAACTAGAGTCTGACGGCGCTGGTGCAGAATTAGGACCTGGTCCCATCTTCCCCTCTCCTGTACTAATGTCCCTTATCCTGCGCCCCTTCAAAGTAAATATATCCCACATCCTGGTATATACATACAAGCAAAAGGGTAACAATGTTTTGAATTTGTGACTTTCAGGCTCCATATCTCACCGTCCTCTACAGCTTTGAGCGTGAGACTTAGTGATGGGTGAGGGTGCTCGGCACTGCTCAGTACTTGATCGCAGTTGCTCAGATGCCATTCTCGATTCCTTGCTCCGCGTGTTTCCCTGCATTATATCAGCCACTAACATGCAGGGATTAGCTGGCAATCACAGTAATGCCGTAGCCTTGACCTAGAGATGCCATGTTTGCTGCGCTGTACCTGGTAATAATATAAGGAGAGATTCTGCTGGAGACGGGGTCGTGTGTTATAGCGTCTTATAGGAAGCGGACGATGCAAACAACAAACATCAATATAAACAACAAACCTTCAGCCAAAATTCTTATATTATATATTCAGGGGAAAATAATTTTTAGTGGTCTCTCAAAATTGAGAGATAGTACCATTTCCCAATGGATATAACAGAATGGATATATGGCCGGTTCAAGAATAGATCTATACCAATTCACACACAAGAAGAACCAGGAAAACAATGTGATTAAAACGTTAATCTTTATTGAAACAAATTGTAATAAAAACAGGGTGTCATAATAGGACAGTGCACAAGGTGGCGTACCAAGGTGGTGAGCAACAGGTGTCCGGTCATAGTAATATCACTCAAAATGTCTAAAGTGGGATAAGTAATACCAGGAACCACAGATAAATAAAGTCAAAGTATAAGACCCTGTGGCCAGAGGACAAACCCAAAGTGGCAGATCATAAGATAAACATTAAAGACCGGAGATCACCTTACTCACCGCAGAAATGGCGCCAGGTCCCGCCTACGCACGTTTCGGCACTAGCCTTCGTCAGGGAGATTTTTGTCATGGATATGTTAACAAAATGTAAAGATTTTTTAAATTTGAATTTTTGCTGTGGTACAGATTGTTTTCATTGGCCTGTATAGCGTTTTATAGCCGACAGTCCTTGCTGGTGTAGTGTTAAACCAACCGTCCTTTTCAGGGCTAATTCTAATAGATTCTATTGTCTAATAATACCGCTCTTATCTGCACTTAGTGTAGGGTGAGCTTCTGGAGTAGGGATAGTGTATAAGAGGCATCCAGGCAGGGTTCATTGCTTTTCCATACGTTGTTGCTGTCATGTACAACCAAATATCCTTTCAGGGCCAATTTAAATCTATTCTCTAATAATACCGCTCTTAGCTGTGTACCTACTTTAAAATGAGCAAGATGTGCAGTAAGGGATCTGGAAGTGGATGTCCCCTGATGGTGGTGCACACAGAGGTAGTGATCATTAATCAGTGCAAACCGGGCCTGCTACGGGAGCACAGCACACACATAATTTAGACCTACCTTCCTGCCTCAGTTTACAGGGGACGCAGGACACAACTGTTGAAGCCAGAACAGTGCGATCAGATTGTGGGCTGGATGGCAGATAATGCTCCCAGGCTGTTTTCCAGCACCACCCTGTCTTCCACACGGTCCAGTCTGACTAGTCAAGATTCTGGACTACAAAGTCCTCACAATGAGCCTCCTTCCTCCCACCATGGAAAGTCTAAAGAAACAAGTGACCCCACGCTTGGACACTCTGAAGAGCTCGTTATATTTCCAATTATGGCTTTTTTTGGTCTCTCGTCCTGCATGTTTCAAGAGGGACTTGAGGAGATCATGTGCGGTGATGCCCAAATATTTGAGCAGTCAGAAAAACCCAACATTGGGGAACGACAACTACTGTCACAAGAGGTGGATGATGACGAGACACTGTTACCAATAAATCATGTTAAGTCAACAAGTCAGGAGGAGAACTAGAGCACGCAAGTGGAAAATGAGGTGGTGGACGATGAAGTTACTGACCCAACCTGGAAAGGTGCCATGTAGAGTGAGAACAGCAGCTCATACTGTGTGGAGGTGGACATTGATAAGCATCATACTTTGTGTGGTGGCTTCATACTGTATGTGGGGAGCAGTCGGGCATCATATTGTGTGTGGGAGACTGTAGGACTATCATGGGGGGTATTTAGCAGTATCATACAGTGTTGGTGCATCATGCAGTGTGGAGGTGACTAGGTGCAGTATATTGTGTATGGGGAGCTGTGGGGTATCATACAGTGTGGTGGCCTTATGCTGCGTATGGAGTATCATACTGTGTATGGACAAGGGGGGACATCATACTGTGTATGGGGACAGCGTGAAACTGTGTGTGTGGTCGCACTGGGGGCAGCATACTGTGTGGGGGGTGCTTTAGGGGTTTCATATTGGGGGAAAGCTATGGAGGCCATCATTTTGTATGAGGGTATTGTACTGTTAGCGGGGGTGTGGTGGTATCATACTGTGTAAGGAGTTGCTGGGAGTCATACTGTGTAGGAATGACTGGGGGCATCATACTGTTTGTAGGAAGATGGATCAATAATAGTTATATATATTTAAAGCTGAATAACAAGAGCAGTATGATGTATAAACTTTCCAAAAAAGCAGTAAAAATATATCATTTTGATTCGCTGCTACAGTTAAAGGGAATCTGGCATCAGGTTTTTGCCACCTAATCCGAGAGCAGGATAATGTAGAGACAGAGATCCTGATTCCAGTGATGTTTCACTTACTGAGCTGCTTAATATAGGTTTGATAAAATCACTGGTTAATTAGCAGGAGGTTATCATTACAGGACTACTTCGCGTGCTGCAGGTAGTCCAGCATATTCATGAGCTCTGTATAACTGCTAGATCTACAGCAGAAAAAAAAAACATTGATTTTTATAAAAATGGCAGCAAACAGCTCAGTAAGTGACAAATCACTGGAATCAGGGTCTATGTCCCTACATTATGCTGCTCTCAAATGCGTGTGTAAAAATCTGGTGACGGATTCCCTTTAAGAATAGATGTTACAATTATCCCTATTGTAACATATCGTATTATAACACACACTTTTTTTCCTCCAAAAACTGGGGGTAAAATGGAAGTGCGTCTTATAATCCAGATATAACTTACCGGGGGGGTGGTGGTGGAGCGAGGTCACAGGAGGCAGGGACGGCGATATTGAGGGCTCGGAGGACGCGGTGTCTCTGCAATGGAGCGGCTCAGGAGGGTCACATGACGGAGGGTTGGCAATGCAGCGAGCGCCCTTGATGTAACAGCGGGCTGCATTGAATCACCCGCGGTTGATGCGATGAACTTCTAGAAAATGTCCGTGGAGGCCGCGCGTATGTAGATTGACGCAAGGTACTTCAAGAAAATGGAGTCCTATCTGCGCACATGTCACCTCCATGGCCTTTTTCGTTCAATTCATATAGAGCAAAATGAAATTCAGCATGTTGGTCAGCCCCCACAAGTGTCACCGTCTGTCATGTGGCCCTTAGGGAAATGAATTGCCCACCAATGAGCTATGGAAATTGAGAGAGCATAAAATAGAATGACCCACACCATAGCTATAAAAGTGAGAGCCGCTATCAGCAGTAAACGCACCACAACATCCAAGGGGTGAGGCACGTGGGCTGTAGTTCTATCAAATGTAGGTAGCAATTTGCCTCCTTTGGTTTGTGTATAATAGAATGATTATCACATGACTTGTCTCAGTCACAGCATGATGATGTTACCTCTGACAGTGACACCATCAGTTGGAGTCAGTGTATTGCACAGAACACTCTGCTGATCACAAATAACTAAGCAGGATACATTTTTAATTTAAAAAGCATGAAAAATCTGTTGGTGCTTTAAATTATTAAAAGGGCTTTTAGCAGCTACTGGGTTACCATGCTTTTCTATGGTGAGGACACTTTAGCATTAATAAGGCTGGGTTTGTGTTAAAGAGCCTGAAAGTGTCATGATCCAGGCCGGTATCTACTGCGTGGAATTTCCCAGCTCCGGCCTGGTCGTCTCAGGGGTTAATTCTTTCTGGCCTCGTTCAGGTTTCCAGGACACTATATCTGGGCGCTGCACCTCCAGTTCAGCGCCAGTTATAGTCTATGTTATAGCATGTGTAGCTGGCTCTGGTGAGTTTCCCGATCTGTCCTACTGTACACCTGTTCCCTCCATACCTGTGTCTGTCTGTCCTCTCCTGACTCCGTCCCACTTATCGTACCTCTATTTGTTGTTTGGACTTCCCGGTACTTGACTCCCGCTCCCTTCCCTGACTTGGTTCCATCTCTCCCTTCGGCTATTCCTGTTACCGTTTGGTTCCTGACCCTTTTGCTCGTCTTTGACTCGGAATTGGTCTTCCCCTCGTACATTGACTTGACTTGCTGACTTTGCTCTTGGACTACTCTGCTGCCTCCTTGTGGTGACTTCACTGCACTACTTCTGGTTACGTCTTAGTACAGCGTGACAGAAAGACAATAGAAACAGGCGCAGGAGACATCGGAGTATCTTTTCAGAGCATTTAGAGACTTTGAAGCATTCTGATTTACAGAAAATTTTATTTTTAGTAAAAATTTGGCAAACCTGGGGAATTTGTATTTCACAAGATTTGATGATCTGTATAGCTGATTGGTGGGGGCGCTACGGATAGGTGACCACTATCAAAGTGCTTAGGCATAGTTGAGAGCTCAGGCAGTAGTTTATGTAGATGCTTGTGGTGCTTATTGATTTTGCACACCTTGATCTATTAATTTTACATTGCTTTCTAAGAGGACTAAGGGGTACTTTGCACACAACGACATCGCAAGCCGATGCTTGCTATGCCAAGCGCGATAGTCCCCGCCCCCGTCGCAGCTGCGATATTTTGGGATAGCTGCCGTAGCGAACATTATCGCTATGGCACCTTCACATGCACTTACCTGCCCTGTGACGTCACTCTGGCCGGCGACCTGCCTACTTCCTAAGGGGGCGGGTCGTTTGGCGTCACTGCGACGTCACAGGCAGGCGGCCAATAGAAACGGAGGGGCGGAGATGAGCGGGACGTAAACATCCCGCCCACCTCCTTCCTTCCACATAGCCGGCGTGAGCCGCAGGTAGGAGATGTTCCTCGCTCCTGCAGCTTCATACACAGCGATGTGTGCTGCCGCAGGAACGAGGAACAACATCGTGAAATCGGTCCTTCAGTAATTATGGAAATGACCGACGCTACACCGATGATATGATTAACGATGCCGGATGTGCGTCACTTTCGATTTGACCCCACCGACATCGCACCTGCGATGTCGTAGTGTGCAAAGTACCCCTTAGGGTTGGCACCTTGTGATTGACCTATTATTATGCATTTTAGATATATCGAGGTATAATTGGTTGTTATATAGAAGCTGGGGCAGAACTGAAGCGGATTCCAAAATAAAGACATGGAGGATGAGTGGAAAAAGGTTTTTATTTTAGTTTCATTTTACCAAAAGTAGAAGCCTCCTTGTATGAGGGATTGGAAGGAAAAAGTGTTTGTAGAATGGAAAACTCCCTGTGCAATAAGAGCACTTAATTCTGCGGAACTGGACCCTACTGATGAAAGAGCTAATACTTTTGAACTTCTCAGAAATCGGCATCTACCAGCAGACGTTGTACTCTATAGGGACCTCGCTGACCAGGACTCCATAAACCTCGACCTCGCACAGTGTCAGGTACTCCGAGCGTCCGGGGATCACCACGCTGACGTACTGACCCTCCATCCCATTACAGCAGAAGGAAAAAGTATCTGATGTCACATTTGCAACCTTCCCGCATCTGGAGGAGAAAACCACCAAAAACCTTGTAATAATCAGCTATAGATTCCGCCAAGTTTTAATATAAAAAAACTAA
Source organism: Anomaloglossus baeobatrachus (assembly GCF_048569485.1). Classification (NCBI taxonomy): domain Eukaryota; kingdom Metazoa; phylum Chordata; class Amphibia; order Anura; family Aromobatidae; genus Anomaloglossus; species Anomaloglossus baeobatrachus. The sequence continues at coordinate 11,646,105 of NC_134358.1, read as the reverse complement.
ACGTTAAAATAACATTAAAACAAAAAACAGACAAGCAATGGACATGGTGGTAGAACACAAGACACAGGACGGTGGACACATGTCCTAGAGAGATAGGACATGGTGGAGAAACAGAAGATGTAGAGAGAAAATGGGACTTTGTGGAAAAACAGGAGACGGGAGATTGTGGAGAAATATAAGGTGGGAAGTTGTTGAGAAACAAAAGTCTTGACTTTACGGAGAAAAACAAGACAAGAAAGCAAGCCACCTTAAAAACGTACAAGATGAGACTGTGTTTACTGCATAGACGAGAGTGGAAAGTGAGTACATAAACTTACATCGGGTTGTTGTTGTCGGGGGAGTACCCAATAAGGACCTCGGCTCCGATCAGCCTCTCCTTACAGCAGTCCTGCCGGTTTGTTATGACCACATTGGATATCGTGTAATTCTGTTTCAGGTCCAGCCTCCACCAGGGACTTTTTGTCTGATTGGTGTGAGTGCAGGAGCCGTTGTTGTAATCGGTGGTTTTCACACCATCGATGGCATTTTTGGCGTATCCCATTACCTTGTTCTGTAAGTCAGACTGCTGGGAGGCTTCTCCATATTTTGCTACATTGGTGCCTGAGGAAATAAAATCAGAAGAGCCTTCAGTTGTGTGAGGCCTAAATGTGAGTCCTTGTTGTCCTATTTTCATTTTAAACCCAAAATAGGTCAGAAGAGAAGGAGTATGAGCTGAGAAATAGGTGGAAAAGGTGCAGGGGCGCTAACATAAACCATGGTCCACTCACAGACCTAAGAAGAAATGATGACGTCCCCTAACAAGTCCTACCAGATTACCAGATATCCCAGGGCACAAATGTCATGCTTTGACACGTGGCAGACGCATTCAGACCAAACGTTGTCTGGATGCATGACAAAAATACAAACAACAGTACAACAGGTGGGGGGGACACAATAACAACGGTGGACCCTAGCTCTAGTAAGAGGGGTAGATGGGCATCTAATGCATTCACCTGCTACTGACCCTACACTCCTAATCATGCTCTCTACAGTCTCCTCAACTGTTGCCAAACAGGAACCTGAGACCCTAAGAAAAACCCTGTAGTGGCTCTGGCTAGTGAGTTGGCTGGTGGCAGACGTTAGCTCCACCTCTGCACTTATACACACAGAGAAAGGAAAGATGAACAGGGGAAAACAAAAAAGGATAAAGTCCATATGCAGAAACAAGCCTTCACAGGACCTTCCACCAATACGGCCAGAGAACAAATGGCTTTGTATCTTCAGCAGGGATTGCTGGGTAACACCTCTATTTATACCTGAAGGGCATGACTACAAAGCTACTGCAGCTGACACACTTAGCTAGAGACTGCTAGGGAAGCTGCCAGCAGAAAATCCTACTTTAACCATTTAGGTACTGAAGAAAACGAAACCACATTTAAATGTGCATAACCCGATAGAGATGAGAGTGTCACTAGTCTCCAAAAACAGGGAGACGACCGTAACAACAAAAGTGCCTTAAAGTAAACAGGTAGCAACAAAACAGAGGTTTTGTGTCCAGAAAAATGCAACATATAGTTACTTCATTACAAAGTTCAGACCTTTTACTGGGCAGACCGGCTCTCCATAAACCTCGACCTCGCACAATGTCAGGTACTCGGTGCGTCCTGGGATCACCACGCTCACGTACCGGCCCTCCATGTCGTTACAGCAGAAGGACAAGGTGGCAGAAGTGACATTTGTGACCCTCCCGCACCTGGAGAAGAAAAGCAGCAAAACCTTGTACTTATTAATTTCACGTTCCACCACATTCATCATGTTTCGATCGCATGTACACAAAAAAGAAACAAACATTCACACACAAAAAAAAAAAGTAAAAATTTTCAAGACTACAAGGTAAGAACATTGTGGAAGAATGACTCAAAAAACATAAAAACAGAAACACGTTAAACATCATCTGCGCTCGCCCAAAAATACATCGACTAAATACGGAGGTATACGTAATAAATAAAATAGTAAAGACAGCAATAACAAGAAGTGATTCCCTCAAACGCAAATAATTGCCCAAGGTGTAGAGGAGTGAAAGACGCCAATACTGAAAGGGGTCCTGTCACCAGGCTTTTCGCTTATGAGCTGCGGCCACCCCCAGTGAGCTGCGTTGCTACAGCGTTCTAGAATACTGTATATAAGAGCCCAGGCCGCTGTGTAAAAAACACCTTTATAATACTCACCTAAGGGGTGGTCTGGTCCAATAGGTGTCGCTGCTCTCTGTTCAGCGCCTCCTTCATCTTGTGTGATTGCCGTCTTCCTGCTCAGCCCCGTGTGCATGAGGCATCCTGCGTCACTCACCGAGAGGCATTTACTGCGCTCCTGCGCATGCGCACTTTGATCTGGCCGGCTGAGCCCAGATCAAAGTATTGTAACGCGGATGCGAGGGTGGTCTCGTCTGATCGGTGTCGTTGGTCTCTGTCCAGCACCTCCTCCATCTTGTGCAATAGCTGTCCTCCTTCCTAGCTCCGTGTGAATGATACGTCCTACATCATCCACACAGAGGTTTACATTTCACTCCTGCGCATGCGCACTTTGATGGGCCTGGCTGAGACCAGATAAAAGTAGTGTAAGGTGGATGAATGGGTGGTCTTTGACCTTTTCTTGCACCTGCACATTACACTACTTTTCCTTGCCCTCAGCAGGACAGATCAAAGTTCGCCTGCGCAGGAGCACAATGGAGGCCTCTCTGCGAATAACGCAGAACGTGTCATGCACATAAGGCTGGGCAGGAGGACGGCGATTGGACAAGATAGGAGGAGGCACCGGACAGAGACCAGCGACACCTATCAGTCCAGACCACCCCTACGTGAGTATTGTAAAAAAATGTGTTTTTTAATGTTAATGTAACGGCTGCCTGGATCCACAGACTCAGACGGGCTGTAATTGACAGGCTAGAGGGAAACCACTTCACCAAGCGGGACCCCCAGAACCCTGAAACCCTTTAACCCCTATACAGGGATCTGGAATTACACAGGGCCCTGGAGATCACTACCTGTGGAAGGCTGCAGTCCGATGAGAGTAGTCGTCAGGCAGGATCAAACCAGGAATAGCAGAACAGGGACAGAATCAGCAGGCAAGGACGAAATCAGAAAACAAGCAGAGGTCAAAACCGGATCAGGCACCTATACAGCATGCACATGGTACGGGCGCCCGTGCTTCTCGCCCTATCCACGACAGGTGACAGCTCTTTCTGTAATTGGAACCTGTAATGGAATCACCGCAGTTTTTTGAACAATCTTGTTAAGTGCATTTTATATGAATGCAAGGTCCATGTATTGTGGGACCTGAGTTGCATTTATCACTCCCCTGAAGAGTTAATTGAAACGCGTCGGGAGACACTTCAGACTCTTGTGGGTTCCATCTTAATATAAATGAATGGATCCTATTCACTCCATTTGAAAGAATAATTGGTGAGACAAATCCAATTTCTCTTTTGCGGTGTATCCTTGGCCATTGTACATATCCTCTGATCTAAGAAGAGGGGCCTTCCTTTTATTATATGTTGATTGTTTGTTTGTCTCGTAATTGTGATTCTGACCACATTTTAGAGAATTTTGAGTAAAAGTTAAATTTTAATAATTTTTCTGCAGTGTTGGTGTGCTGCTCTAAAGAAATATTGCTGATAACGTCATCCTTATAACCCCCTAGGGGGCCTAGTAAAATAAATAAAAAATGTAAAAAAAAAAGTTTTTAAAAATATGAAAAAATAAATAAAACCTAAAAGTTCATTTTCTCTATTGAAAATAAAACAGGTAAAAAAAATAAATATATACATCAGTTAATCTGTTCAGTAAACAACATGGTGAGAAAAAAAAACAAAACCAAAAACGCCAAAATTATGGTTTTTTGGTCACCGCAAATTTTTAAAAAAAAGGTAATAACAGGCGATCAAAACATCTCATCTGCACAAAAATGGTACCGTTAAAAACGTCAGCTCATGACGCAAAAAATAATCCATCACTGAGCCCCAGATCCCAAAAAATTAGAACTCTATGGGCCTCATAAAATGGCGCCAGAAGCGCCACTCTTTTTTGGACAAACGTCTGAATTCTTCTTTAAACCCTTAGATAAAAGTAAATCTATACAGGTTTGGTATCTAGGAACTCGCACGGACCTGAGGCATCGCACTGACATGTTAGTTTTACCATATAGTGAACACAGGGAATAAAATACAAAAATAACTGTGCAATTGCACTTTCTTTGGCAATTTCATCGCACTTGCATTTTTTCCTATTTGCCAGTACAATATATGGTAAAACTTATGGTTTCATTCAAAAGTACATCTCGTTCCACAAAAAACAGCCCTTATAGGCAAGATTGACGCAAAAATGTAAAAGAAGAAGAGAAGCAAAAAAATGAAAATCGGAAAATCTCCTGGAATGAAGGGGTTAATCTGATTTTAACTTGAGAACTTGAGGACGGCGGCAGCTATGGGCATAGAAGTGGTGTCTAGGTATAGTAAAGTAGCCATGCACTATGCAATGAAACCACCTATAGCGCCACCTGGTGGAAAACAACAGAGTTAGCATTTTTATCTCGAAAACGGAACGAGATGGAGAAAAAAAGTGAATTACAAAGTTTTGGGCGTCATCAATTCAATACGAGTCCACACCTTGTACAGAAATGCTGTGATTAGAAGGTGTAAACCTCACAAGGCTGCGGACGTGAAGCGATACCTCATGGAGACCTCCTACAAGTCATTGGGTATGGAGCTGTGTGGCCTCCGCTCACCTGACCTGACCCCATTGCACTTCTTTCTGTGAGGTCACATCACACAGCAGCGACCCCTCCCCCAACATTGCAGGACCACGACCACGTATCACAGATGTGTGCAAACGTGTCCCCTACCATATTGCACAGCGTGCAGCAAGATACAGTATGCTGTGCAGAGGCCAGATGTGCATTGCAGCCAGATACAGTATGCTGTGCAGAGGCCAGATGTGCATTGCAGCCAGATACAGTGTGCTGTGCAGAGGCCAGATGTGCATTGCAGCAAGATACAGTATGCTGTGCAGAGTCCAGATGTGCATTGCAGCCAGATACAGTATGCTGTGCAGAGGCCAGATGTGCATTGCAGCAAGATACAGTATGCTGTGCAGAGGCCAGATGTGCATTGCAGCAAGATACAGTATGCTGTGCAGAGGCCAGATGTGCAGTGCAGCAAGATACAGTATGCTGTGCAGAGTCCAGATGTGCATTGCAACCAGATACAGTATGCTGTGCAGAGGCCAGATGTTCATTGCAGCCAGATACAGTATGCTGTGCAGAGCCCAGATGTGCATTGCAGCCAGATACAGTATGCTGTGCAGAGGCCAGATGTGCATTGCAGCCAGATACAGTATGCTGTGCAGAGGCCAGATGTGCATTGCAGCAAGATACAGTATGCTGTGCAGAGCCCAGATGTGCATTGCAGCAAGATACAATATGCTGTGCAGAGGCCAGATGTGCATTGCAGCCAGATACAGTATGCTGTGCAGAGCCCAGATGTGCATTGCAGCCAGATACAGTATGCTGTGCAGAGGCCAGATGTGCATTGCAGCAAGATACAGTATGCTGTGCAGAGTCCAGATGTGCATTGCAGCCAGATACAGTATGCTGTGCAGAGGCCAGATGTGCATTGCAGCAAGATACAGTATGCTGTGCAGAGGCCAGATGTGCATTGCAGCCAGATACAGTATGCTGTGCAGAGGCCAGATGTGCATTGCAGCCAGATACAGTATGCTGTGCAGAGGCCAGATGTGCATTGCAGCCAGATACAGTATGCTGTGCAGAGCCCAGATGTGCATTGCAGCCAGATACAGTATGCTGTGCAGAGGCCAGATGTGCATTGCAGCAAGATACAATATGCTGTGCAGAGGCCAGATGTGCATTGCAGCCAGATACAGTATGCTGTGCAGAGGCCAGATGTGCATTGCAGCCAGATACAGTATGCTGTGCAGAGGCCAGATGTGCATTGCAGCCAGATACAGTATGCTGTGCAGAGGCCAGATGTGCATTGCAGCAAGATACAGTATGCTGTGCAGAGGCCAGATGTGCATTGCAGCCAGATACAGTATGCTGTGCAGAGGCCAGATGTGCATTGCAGCCAGATACAGTATGCTGTGCAGAGGCCAGATGTGCATTGCAGCAAGATACAGTATGCTGTGCAGAGGCCAGATGTGCATTGCAGCCAGATACAGTATGCTGTGCAGAGGCCAGATGTGCATTGCAGCAAGATAAAGTATGCTGTGCAGAGCCCAGATGTGCATTGCAGCAAGATACAGTATGCTGTGCAGAGGCCAGATGTGCATTGCAGCAAGATACAGTATGCTGTGCAGATGCCAGATGTGCATTGCAGCAAGATACAGTATGCTGTGCAGAGGCCAGATGTGCATTGCAGCAAGATACAGTATGCTGTGCAGAGGCCAGATGTGCATTGCAGCAAGATACAGTATGCTGTGCAGAGTCCAGATGTGCATTGCAGCCAGATACAGTATGCTGTGCAGAGTCCAGATGTGCATTGCAGCCAGATACAGTATGCTGTGCAGAGGCCAGATGTGCATTGCAGCCAGATACAGTATGCTGTGCAGAGGCCAGATGTGCATTGCAGCCAGATACAGTATGCTGTGCAGAGTGCAGATGTGCATTGCAGCCAGATACAGTATGCTGTGCAGAGGCCAGATGTGGATTGCAGCAAGATACAGTATGCTGTGCAGAGGCCAGATGTGGATTGCAGCAAGATACAGTATGCTGTGCAGAGTCCAGATGTGCATTGCAGCAAGATACAGTATGCTGTGCAGAGTGCAGATGTGCATTGCAGCAAGATACAGTATGCTGTGCAGAGGCCAGATGTGCATTGCAGCCAGATACAGTATGCTGTGCAGAGGCCAGATGTGCATTGCAGCAAGATAAAGTATGCTGTGCAGAGGCCAGATGTGCATTGCAGCAAGATACAGTATGCTGTGCAGAGGCCAGATGTGCATTGCAGCAAGATACAGTATGCTGTGCAGAGGCCAGATGTGCATTGCAGCAAGATACAGTATGCTGTGCAGAGGCCAGATGTGCATTGCAGCCAGATACAGTATGCTGTGCAGAGCCCAGATGTGCATTGCAGCAAGATACAGTATGCTGTGCAGAGCCCAGATGTGCATTGCAGCAAGATACAGTATGCTGTGCAGAGGCCAGATGTGCATTGCAGCAAGATACAGTATGCTGTGCAGAGGCCAGATGTGCATTGCAGCAAGATACAGTATGCTGTGCAGAGGCCAGATGTGCATTGCAGCAAGATACAGTATGCTGTGCAGAGGCCAGATGTGCATTGCAGCCAGATACAGTATGCTGTGCAGAGGCCAGATGTGCATTGCAGCAAGATACAGTATGCTGTGCAGAGGCCAGATGTGCATTGCAGCCAGATACAGTATGCTGTGCAGAGTGCAGATGTGCATTGCAGCAAGATACAGTATGCTGTGCAGAGGCCAGATGTGCATTGCAGCCAGATACAGTATGCTGTGCAGAGGCCAGATGTGCATTGCAGCCAGATACAGTATGCTGTGCAGAGGCCAGATGTGCATTGCAGCCAGATACAGTATGCTGTGCAGAGGCCAGATGTGCATTGCAGCCAGATACAGTATGCTGTGCAGAGGCCAGATGTGCATTGCAGCCAGATACAGTATGCTGTGCAGAGGCCAGATGTGCATTGCAGCAAGATACAGTATGCTGTGCAGAGGCCAGATGTGCATTGCAGCAAGATACAGTATGCTGTGCAGAGTCCAGATGTGCATTGCAGCAAGATACAGTATGCTGTGCAGAGTCCAGATGTGCATTGCAGCCAGATACAGTATGCTGTGCAGAGTCCAGATGTGCATTGCAGCCAGATACAGTATGCTGTGCAGAGGCCAGATGTGCATTGCAGCCAGATACAGTATGCTGTGCAGAGGCCAGATGTGCATTGCAGCCAGATACAGTATGCTGTGCAGAGTGCAGATGTGCATTGCAGCCAGATACAGTATGCTGTGCAGAGGCCAGATGTGCATTGCAGCAAGATACAGTATACTGTGCAGAGGCCAGATGTGGATTGCAGCAAGATACAGTACGCTGTGCAGAGTCCAGATGTGCATTGCAGCAAGATACAGTACGCTGTGCAGAGTGCAGATGTGCATTGCAGCAAGATACAGTATGCTGTGCAGAGGCCAGATGTGCATTGCAGCCAGATACAGTATGCTGTGCAGAGGCCAGATGTGCATTGCAGCAAGATACAGTATGCTGTGCAGAGTCCAGATGTGCATTGCAGCAAGATACAGTATGCTGTGCAGAGGCCAGATGTGCATTGCAGCAAGATACAGTATGCTGTGCAGAGTCCAGATGTGCATTGCAGCAAGATACAGTATGCTGTGCAGAGGCCAGATGTGCATTGCAGCCAGATACAGTATGCTGTGCAGAGGCCAGATGTGCATTGCAGCCAGATACAGTATGCTGTGCAGAGGCCAGATGTGCATTGCAGCCAGATACAGTATGCTGTGCAGAGGCCAGATGTGCATTGCAGCAAGATACAGTATGCTGTGCAGAGGCCAGATGTGCATTGCAGCAAGATACAGTATGCTGTGCAGAGGCCAGATGTGCATTGCAGCCAGATACAGTATGCTGTGCAGAGGCCAGATGTGCATTGCAGCCAGATACAGTATGCTGTGCAGAGGCCAGATGTGCATTGCAGCCAGATACAGTATGCTGTGCAGAGGCCAGATGTGCATTGCAGCAAGATACAGTATGCTGTGCAGAGGCCAGATGTGCATTGCAGCCAGATACAGTATGCTGTGCAGAGTGCAGATATGCATTGCAGCAAGATACAGTATGCTGTGCAGAGGCCAGATGTGCATTGCAGCCAGATACAGTATGCTGTGCAGAGTCCAGATGTGCATTGCAGCCAGATACAGTATGCTGTGCAGAGGCCAGATGTGCATTGCAGCAAGATACAGTGTGCTGTGCAGAGTCCAGATGTGCATTTCAGCAAGATACAGTATGCTGTGCAGAGGCCAGATGTGCATTGCAGCAAGATACAGTATGCTGTGCAGAGGCCAGATGTGCATTGCAGCCAGATACAGTATGCTGTGCAGAGTCCAGATGTGCATTGCAGCAAGATACAGTATGCTGTGCAGAGTCCAGATGTGCATTGCAGCCAGATACAGTATGCTGTGCAGAGGCCAGATGTGCATTGCAGCCAGATACAGTATGCTGTGCAGAGGCCAGATGTGCATTGCAGCCAGATACAGTATGCTGTGCAGAGGCCAGATGTGCATTGCAGCCAGATACAGTATGCTGTGCAGAGGCCAGATGTGCATTGCAGCCAGATACAGTATGCTGTGCAGAGGCCAGATGTGCATTGCAGCCAGATACAGTATGCTGTGCAGAGGCCAGATGTGCATTGCAGCCAGATACAGTATGCTGTGCAGAGGCCAGATGTGCATTGCAGCCAGATACAGTATGCTGTGCAGAGGCCAGATGTGCATTGCAGCCAGATACAGTATGCTGTGCAGAGGCCAGATGTGCATTGCAGCCAGATACAGTATGCTGTGCAGAGGCCAGATGTGCATTGCAGCCAGATACAGTATGCTGTGCAGAGGCCAGATGTGCATTGCAGCCAGATACAGTATGCTGTGCAGAGGCCAGATGTGCATTGCAGCCAGATACAGTATGCTGTGCAGAGGCCAGATGTGCATTGCAGCAAGATACAGTATGCTGTGCAGAGGCCAGATGTGCATTGCAGCAAGATACAGTATGCTGTGCAGAGGCCAGATGTGCATTGCAGCAAGATGCAGCATGCTGTGCAGAGGCCAGATGTGCATTGCAGCCAGATACAGCATGCTGTGCAGAGGCCAGATGTGCAGTGCAGCAAGATACAGTATGCTGTGCAGAGTCCAGATGTGCAGTGCAGCAAGATACAGTATGCTGTGCAGAGGCCAGATGTGCATTGCAGCAAGATACAGTATGCTGTGCAGAGGCCAGATGTGCATTGCAGCAAGATACAGTATGCTGTGCAGAGGCCAGATGTGCATTGCAGCAAGATACAGTATGCTGTGCAGAGGCCAGATGTGCATTGCAGCCAGATACAGTATGCTGTGCAGAGGCCAGATGTGCATTGCAGCAAGATACAGTATGCTGTGCAGAGGCCAGATGTGCATTGCAGCCAGATACAGTATGCTGTGCAGAGGCCAGATGTGCATTGCAGCCAGATACAGTATGCTGTGCAGAGGCCAGATGTGCATTGCAGCCAGATACAGTATGCTGTGCAGAGGCCAGATGTGCATTGCAGCCAGATACAGTATGCTGTGCAGAGGCCAGATGTGCATTGCAGCAAGATACAGTATGCTGTGCAGAGGCCAGATGTGCATTGCAGCAAGATACAGTATGCTGTGCAGAGGCCAGATGTGCATTGCAGCAAGATACAGTATGCTGTGCAGAGTCCAGATGTGCATTGCAGCAAGATACAGTATGCTGTGCAGAGTCCAGATGTGCAGTGCAGCAAGATACAGTATGCTGTGCAGAGGCCAGATGTGCATTGCAGCAAGATACAGTATGCTGTGCAGAGGCCAGATGTGCATTGCAGCCAGATACAGTATGCTGTGCAGAGGCCAGATGTGCATTGCAGCAAGATACAGTATGCTGTGCAGAGGCCAGATGTGCATTGCAGCCAGATACAGTATGCTGTGCAGAAGCCAGATGTGCATTGCAGCAAGATACAGTATGCTGTGCAGAGGCCAGATGTGCATTGCAGCCAGATACAGTATGCTGTGCAGAGCCCAGATGTGCATTGCAGCAAGATACAGTATGCTGTGCAGAGGCCAGATGTGCATTGCAGCAAGATACAGTATGCTGTGCAGAGGCCAGATGTGCATTGCAGCAAGATACAGCATGCTGTGCAGAGGCCAGATGTGCATTGCAGCAAGATGCAGCATGCTGTGCAGAGGCCAGATGTGCATTGCAGCCAGATACAGCATGCTGTGCAGAGGCCAGATGTGCATTGCAGCCAGATACAGTATGCTGTGCAGAGGCCAGATGTGCATTTCAGCAAGATACAGTATACTGTGCAGAGGCCAGATGTGCATTGCAGCAATATACAGTATGCTGTGCAGAGCCCAGATGTGCATTGCAGCAAGATACAGTATGCTGTGCAGAGGCCAGATGTGCATTGCAGCAAGATACAGTATGCTGTGCAGAGGCCAGATGTGCATTGCAGCCAGATACAGTATGCTGTGCAGAGGCCAGATGTGCATTGCAGCAAGATACAGTATGCTGTGCAGAGGCCAGATGTGCATTGCAGCAAGATACAGTATGCTGTGCAGAGGCCAGATGTGCATTGCAGCAAGATACAGTATGCTGTGCAGAGGCCAGATGTGAATTGCAGCAAGATACAGTATGCTGTGCAGAGGCCAGATGTGCATTGCAGCAAGATACAGTATGCTGTGCAGAGGCCAGGTGTGCATTGCAGCCAGATACAGTATGCTGTGCAGAGGCCATATGTGCATTACAGCCAGATACAGTATGCCGTGCAGAGGCCAGATGTGCATTACAGCCAGATACAGTATGCCGTGCAGAGCCCAGATGTGCATTGCAGCCAGATACAGTATGCTGTGCAGAGGCCAGATGTGCATTGCAGCCAGATACAGTATGCCGTGCAGAGGCCAGATGTGCATTGCAGCCAGATACAGTATGCGGTGCAAAGGCCAGATGTGCATTGCAGCAAGATACAGTATGCTGTGCAGAGGCCAGATGTGCATTGCAGCCAGATACAGTATGCTGTGCAGAGGCCAGATGTGCATTGCAGCCAGATACAGTATGCTGTGCAGAGGCCAGATGTGCATTACAGCAAGATACAGTATGCTGTGCAGAGCCTAGATGTGCATTGCAGCCAGATACAGTATGCTGTGCAGAGGCCAGAGGTGCATTGCAGCAAGATACAGTATGCTGTGCAGAGGCCAGATGTGCATTGCAGCCAGATACAGTATGCTGTGCAGAGGCCAGATGTGCATTGCAGCCAGATACAGTATGCTGTGCAGAGGCCAGATGTGCATTGCAGCAAGATACAGTATGCTGTGCAGAGTGCAGATGTGCATTGCAGCAAGATACAGTATGCTGTGCAGAGGCCAGATGTGCATTACAGCAAGATACAGTATGCTGTGCAGAGGCCAGATGTGCATTGCAGCAAGATACAGTATGCTGTGCAGAGGTCAGATGTGCAAAGCAAGAAAGATACAGTATGCTGTGCAGAGGTCAGATGTGCATTGTAGCAAGATACAGTATGCTGTGCAGAGGCCAGATGTGCATTGCAGCAAGATACAGTATGCTGTGCAGAGGCCAGATGTGCATTGCAGCAAGATACAGTATGCTGTGCAGAGGCCAGATGTGCATTGGAGCAAGATACAGTATGCTGTGCAGAGGCCAGATGTGCATTGCAGCCAGATACAGTATGCTGTGCAGAGGCCAGATGTGCATTGCAGCAAGATACAGTATGCTGTGCAGAGGCCAGATGTGCATTGCAGCCAGATACAGTATGCTGTGCAGAGGCCAGATGTGCATTGCAGCCAGATACAGTATGCTGTGCAGAGGCCAGATGTGCATTGCAGCCAGATACAGTATGCTGTGCAGAGCCCAGATGTGCATTGCAGCAAGATACAGTATGCTGTGCAGAGTCCAGATGTGCATTGCAGCTAGATACAGTATGCTGTGCAGAGGCCAGATGTGCATTGCAGCAAGATACAGTATGCTTTGCAGAGGCCAGATGTGCATTGCAGCCAGATACAGTATGCTGTGCAGAGGCCAGATGTGCATTGCAGCCAGATACAGTATGCTGTGCAGAGTCCAGATGTGCATTGCAGCAGGATACAGTATGCTGTGCAGAGGCCAGATGTGCATTGCAGCCAGATACAGTATGCTGTGCAGAGGCCAGATGTGCATTGCAGCAAGATACAGTATGCTGTGCAGAGGCCAGATGTGCATTGCAGCCAGATACAGTATGCTGTGCAGAGGCCAGATGTGCATTACAGCAAGATACAGTATGCTGTGCAGAGGCCAGATGTGCATTACAGCCAGATACAGTATGCTGTGCAGAGGCCAGATGTGCATTGCAGCCAGATACAGTATGCTGTGCAGAGGCCAGATGTGCATTGCAGCCAGATACAGTATGCTGTGCAGAGGCCAGATGTGCATTGCAGCCAGATACAGTATGCTGTGCAGAGGCCAGATGTGCATTGCAGCCAGATACAGTATGCTGTGCAGAGCCCAGATGTGCATTGCAGCAAGATACAGTATGCTGTGCAGAGCCCAGATGTGCATTGCAGCCAGATACAGTATGCTGTGCAGAGTCCAGATGTGCATTGCAGCCAGATACAGTATGCTGTGCAGAGGCCAGATGTGCATTGCAGCCAGATACAGTATGCTGTGCAGAGGCCAGATGTGCATTGCAGCCAGATACAGTATGCTGTGCAGAGTCCAGATGTGCATTGCAGCAGGATACAGTATGCTGTGCAGAGTCCAGATGTGCATTGCAGCAAGATACAGTATGCTGTGCAGAGGCCAGATGTGCATTGCAGCCAGATACAGTATGCTGTGCAGAGGCCAGATGTGCATTACAGCCAGATACAGTATGCTGTGCAGAGGCCAGATGTGCATTGCAGCAAGATACAGTATGCTGTGCATAGGCGAGATGTGCATTGCAGCAAGATACAGTATGCTGTGCAGAGCCCAGATGTGCATTGCAGCAAGATACAGTATGCTGTGCAGAGGCCAGACGTGCATTGCAGCCAGATACAGTATGCTGTGCAGAGGCCAGATGTGCATTGCAGCAAGATACAGTATGCTGTGCAGAGGCCAGATGTGCATTGCAGCCAGATACAGTATGCTGTGCAGAGTCCAGATGTGCATTGTAGCTGACGGGGGACACTAATGAGCGCCATATGCGTGACCAGCATTCAGTGTTTTTTTTTTGGGGGGGGGGGGGGTCATGGGTTTCATATCATAGCATTTCTGTATGCAAGGTGTCGATTCGTATTGAATTGATGCTGCCCTACAATTTTTTAATTCACTTTTTTTCTCTATCTTGTTCCGTTTTCGAGATAAAAATGGTACTTCGTTGTTTTCCACCAGGTGGCGCTATAGGTGGTTTCATTGTGTAGCGCATGACTACTTTACTATACCCAGACACCACTTCTATGCCTATAGCTGCTGCCGTTCTCAAGTTAATGGCGGTGGACAGGATATGGGTGGACACACTGTATGTATGTATGTTTATATATATAAATAAATAAATAAATAAAACACACACATTCAAATAAAAGAACACTGACCCACTATTCAGGATCCATCCACAAACAAAGAACAGCAAGAAGCCCAGGAGCCAAGTCATGGCGGGTGCACATAAAAATGCAAAATGCACAGGTCATGAGCTACGGCGCACGTGTGACTTAGCTTTGTCATTGGCAGCGCACAAATCTATGGGCAGAATAATCTGTAGAAATAAGACAGGCCATTCTATAGAAATGGAAAACAAGACATATTGGAGAAATAAGGCACAGGGCAATCTCCAGACACTAAAGGCCAGATTTTGTGGAGAAATGAACAGAACATTGTGATTGTTTTATTGTGAGTTAGTGGCAATAAACTTACACGGGGTTGACGTTGTTGGGGGAGTCCCCGATTCGGACCTCGGCCCCCATCAGCCTCTCCTTACAGCAGTCCTGCCGGTTTGTTATGACCACATTTGATATCTTGTAGGTCTGGGTCAGGTCCAGCTTCCACCAGGGATTTTTTACTTGATTGGTGTGAGTGCAGGAGCCGTTGTTGTAATTGGGGTCTTTCACACCATCGATAGCGTTTTTGGCGTATCCCATTACCTTGTTTTGCAAATCAGACTGCTGGGAGGCTTCTCCGTTTATTGCTATATTGGAACCTGTGAAAATAAGACCAGAAGAGCGTTTAATTATATGGGGCGGATATGTGAATCCTGCCGTCCATTGTTCCATCTACACCTAAAGTAAGGGATCTTTCAATTGATTGGTGTGAGTTAGGGACATTATCATGGAGGTCTCAGAGGTCGCGAACACAACCGGGCCCACCACAACCCAAGCTCCTACTTTAGCTGAATGTTACTCTGAGGCCGGATATAAAGCTGAAATGCATTACAGCACAGAGACCCATTGAGCTCCTGCACTGCAATACATGCCACTGGCCAAACAGAGGCCGGTAGCTGACATTGGTGTGCATGTGGGGGAGCATGACAGTGACGTCATGTGTCGCCATAGCAGGCATGTGACATCAGCTGCTGGCCACTACGCCGGCTGCAGAGGAGGACGCCATGCCACACAACACGGGTACCAGAGAAAGTGAGTAAAATATTATATTTTTAATGCGTTAGAGGCAGAACAGGGAACAAATATAACAGGAGGGCGCACAGGATAAAGACATATATACTAGGATGGGGGACATATAACCAAGATAAGGACATTTTTACCAGGAAGGGGCCGAGGATGGAGGACATTACGCCATAGAAGGATAGGATGAGGACATATATACCAGGAAAGGGCCCAGGATAAAGACATATATACTAGGATGGGGGACATGTATACCAGAATAAGGACATACAGTATATGCCAGTAAGGGAGACATATACTCCAGGATGGGGGGAAATATATACCAGGATGGGGGACATATATACCAGGATAAGGACATATATACCAGGAAGGGGCCCAGGATAAAGACATGTATGCCAGGATTGGGGACATATTTACTAGGCCAAGGCCTAGGATGGGGACATATATACCAGAATGGGGGGACATATTTACCATGAAGGAGCCCAGGAAAGAAACATATATAGCAGGAAGGGGCCCAGAAAAAGGACATATATACCAGGATTGGGGACATATTTACTAGGATAAAGCCCAGGATGGGGACATATATACCAGAATTGCAGACATATATTTCAGGATGGGGGACAAATTTAAGAGAAAGGGGCCCAGATTTGGGGACATATTTACAAGGAAGAGGACATAATTCAAGGAAGAGACCCTTGATGAGTGACATTACTACAAAAGAAGGAGGAGGAGGAGGATGAGGCAACACCTATGTTTTTATAGGATTTAAAATGCTAGAAGGGCCCACACATCTGACCAACAAGTGGGGAAGGGGGTGGGGGATGGATGCAAGTCCAAATCTTGTACCAGGGCCCATCGGACTCTAGTTAGGCTACTGGTGTGAGTGAAAGAGCCCCGGGGTCTTTACCAACATCTATGGCATTTTTGGCACATCCCATAATAGCACGTTCTTCTAGTCATACTGCTGGGAGGCTTCTCCCCTTTTTGCTACATTAAAGCCTCATGAAATAAGACCAGAAGAGATTGCGATATGTGACTTCTGCATTCTCTTGTGATGCTCATCCAACATTTGTCACAAGGAGAAGAAATATGACCTGAGAAATGGATGTGGAGGAGTTTCATCAAGCGCTGCCTTCTGCTGAGTTCTTCATCCCAAAACTAAAATAATAATTTATAGTATGTCTACGTGACAATATTATACAGGGGACATCTAGTGCAAGCGTAACAACTGAGTAGAGTTCGAAAAGTAACGACATAGTAATTCTATTTCCCTTCGGATCCACTGACTGATCTAGTAACACATGATGCCATCTGTTGTGTCCTGCATTCCACCCAAAAGATCACTCTCCATTATGCCGTACAGGGAACACATAGTGCTAAAGAAATCATTGAATTGTCCAAAAAAATTAAAAAATATAGTCATTATTTTATTGCAATGTTCAGACCTTTTGGTGTGCAGTCTATATCCGCATAAACTTCAACCTCGCACAGTGTCAGGAACTCGGTGCGTCCGGGGATCACCACGCTTACATACTGACCCTCCATCATGTCACAGCAGAAGGACAAGGTGGCAGAGGTGACATTTCTGACCTTACCACACCTAGAGGAGATATAAGCAAAACCATGTGATAATACACTGCACATTCCACCACATTTATCACATTAAGGAAAATGGGCAAAACATTGATTGACAGTAATATAAATCAAGGTAAACATATGTGAAACAACTGCAAAATTGTAGAAAAGCAGAAGACTTGTGAGCAAATGTTCTGGACAAACACAAGATGGAACATTGTGGAAAAACACAAGATGGGACATTGTGGAGAAACACAAGATGGGACATTGTGGAGAAACACAAGATGGGACATTGTGGAGAAACACAAGATGGAACATTGTGGAAAAACACAAGATGGAACATTGTGGAGAAACACAAGATGGGACATTGTGGAGAAACACGAGATGGGACATTGTGGAGAAACACGAGATGGGACATTGTGGAGAAACACAAGATGGGACATTGTGGAGAAACACAAGATGGGACATTGTGGAGAAACACAAGATGGGACATTGTGGAGAAACACAAGATGGGACATTGTGGAGAAACACAAGATGGGACATTGTGGAGAAACACAAGATGGGACATTGTGGAGAAACACAAGATGGGACATTGTGGAGAAACACGAGATGGGACATTGTGGAGAAACACAAGATGGGACATTGTAGAGAAACACGAGATGGGACATTGTAGAGAAACACGAGATGGGACATTGTGGAGAAACACAAGATGGGACGTTGTGGAGAAACACGAGATGGGACATTGTGGAGAAACACAAGATGGGACATTGTGGAGAAACACAAGATGGGACATTGTGGAGAAACACAAGATGGGACATTGTGGAGAAACACAAGATGGGACATTGTGGAGAAACACAAGATGGGACATTGTGGAGAAACACGAGATGGGACATTGTAGAGAAACAAGAGATGGGACATTGTGGAGAAACACAAGATGGGACATTGTGGAGAAACACGAGATGGGACATTGTAGAGAAACATGAGATGGGACATTGTGGAGAAACACGAGACGGGACATTGTGGAGAAACACAAGATGGGACATTGTAGAGAAACACGAGATGGGACATAGTAGAGAAACACGAGATGGGACATTGTAGAGAAACACGAGATCGCACAATGAGGAGAAACAAACAATAAGATATTAGTGAGAAAAACAAAATGGGACATTTTGGAGAAACATGAGATGAGACATTTTGGAGAAACATGAGATGGGACATTATGGAGAAACATGAGATGGGACATTGTAGAGAAACATGAGATGGGACATTTTGGAGAACCATGAGATGGGACATTATGGAGAAACACGAGATGGGACATTATGGAGAAACACACAATGGGGCATTGTGGATAAGCAGAAAATGAGACCTTCTGGAGAAGGACAAGATGGGACATTGTTGCTCATTCATTGTGTAATGTGAGTTATTGGCCCTAAAATAAACTTACACTGGGTTGTTGTTGTCTGGGGAGTTTCCAATTCGGACCTCGGCCCCCATCAGCCTGTCTTTACAACAGTCCATCCTGTTTGTCAGGACGACATATGATATCTTGTAGCTCCGATTCAGGTCCAGCTTCCACCAGGGATCTTTCACTTGATTGGTGTGACTGCAGGACCCCAAGTAGTAATTGGTTTCTTTACCACCATCTATGGCATTTTTGGCGTATCCCATAACCTCATGTTGTAAATCAGACTGCTGGGAGGCTTCTCCCCTTTTTGCTATATTAAAGCCTGAAGAAATAAGACCAGGAGAGATTTCAGCTATTTGTAGCTGATATGCGAGTTCTGCATTCCCATGTGGTATTATCCATTTACACCCAAAATATGTCACAAGGAGAAGGAACGTGGACTGAGGAATGAGATGAAGGAGTGTCATCTAGGACGACATGGTGCCATCTGCTGAGTGCTTCATTTTTCCCAAAAGAATAAGTTATATTGTGTCTCTGTACATTGTCCTCTAGGGGACATCTAGTGCAAATGTAACAACCATATAGAATTGGAATAGTAACGGCATAGAATTACTATTTCCATCCAATGTTTCCCCTTAGTGGATGTAGGGACCCCAGTAGTGATGTCTCCAAGGCATCTAACCCCTCAACCCAAATATTGGACCAACCTGTAATCTGTGATGATGGGATGTCATCTCCTGGTGCAGAATCACACCCCAGAGTCAGAACCACAGATCCCAGAAGAATCAGAGACGACACAAGATTCATCCTGAAGAAGAAGAGGACAAGAGATGGAAAAAAGTCACTTCATGTCTTTAGAATCTTTTCTTTTTCTGGTCTCGCTTTATATCATGTACTCTAGTCACAACTAGAGCAGTATTTGCTCATCTAGTTATTGATGGAGCCCTTCTTATAGGCAGCGATTAATTTCTGCAGAGCGTCCCCGTATAGGACTGTACTCACATGAGCCAGTCCTGCAGAGCGTCCCCGTATAGGACTGTACTCACATGAGCCAGTCCTGCAGAGCGTCCCCGTATAGGACTGTACTCACATGAGCCAGTCCTGCAGAGCGTCCCCGTATAGGACTGTACTCACATGAGCCAGTCCTGCAGAGCGTCCCCGTATAGGACTGTACTCACATGAGTCAGTCCAGTCCTGCAGAGCATCCCCGTATAGGACTGTACTCACATGAGCCAGTCCTGCAGAGCGTCCTCGTATAGGACTGTACTCACATGAGCCAGTCCTGCAGAGCGTCCCCGTATAGGACTGTACTCACATGAGCCAGTCCTGCAGAGCGTCCCCGTATAGGACTGTACTCACATGGACCGGTTCTGCAGAGCGTCCTCGTATAGGACTGTACTCACATGAGCCAGTCCTGCAGAGCGTCCCCGTATAGGACTGTACTCACATGAGCCAGTCCTGCAGAGTGTCCCCGTATAGGACTGTACTCACATGAGCCAGTCCTGCAGAGCGTCCCCGTATAGGACTGTACTCACATGAGCCAGTCCTGCAGAGCGTCCCCGTATAGGACTGTACTCACATGAGCCAGTCCTGCAGAGCGTCCTCGTATAGGACTGTACTCACATGAGCCAGTCCTGCAGAACGTCCCCGTATAGGACTGTACTCACATGAGCCAGTCCTGCAGAGCGTCCCCGTATAGGACTGCACTCACATGAGCCAGTCCTGCAGAGCGTCCCCGTATAGGACTGCACTCACATGAGCCAGTCCTGCAGAGCGTCCCCGTATAGGACTGCACTCACATGAGCCAGTCCTGCAGAGCGTCCTCGTATAGGACTGTACTCACATGAGCCAGTCCTGCAGAGCGTCCCCGTATAGGACTGTACTCACATGAGCCAGTCCTGCAGAGCGTCCCCGTATAGGACTGTACTCACATGAGCCAGTCCTGCAGAGCGTCCTCGTATAGGACTGTACTCACATGAGCCAGTCCTGCAGAGCGTCCCCATATAGGACTGTACTCACATGAGCCAGTCCTGCAGAGCGTCCCCGTATAGGACTGTACTCACATGAGCCAGTCCTGCAGAGCGTCCCCGTATAGGACTGTACTCACATGAGCCAGTCCTGCAGAGCGTCCTCGTATAGGACTGTACTCACATGAGCCAGTCCTGCAGAGCATCCCCATATAGGACTGTACTCACATGAGCCAGTCCTGCAGAGCGTCCTCGTATAGGACTGTACTCACATGAGCCAGTCCTGCAGAGTGTCCCCGTATAGGACTGTACTCACATGAGCCAGTCCTGCAGAGTGTCCCCGTATAGGACTGTACTCACATGAGCCAGTCCTGCAGAGCGTCCTCGTATAGGACTGTACTCACATGAGCCAGTCCTGCAGAGTGTCCCCGTATAGGACTGTACTCACATGAGCCAGTCCTGCAGAGTGTCCCCGTATAGGACTGTACTCACATGAGCCAGTCCTGCAGAGTGTCCCCGTATAGGACTGTACTCACATGAGCCAGTCCTGCAGAGCGTCCTCGTATAGGACTGTACTCACATGAGCCGGTCCTGCAGAGCGTCCTCGTATAGGACTGTACTCACATGAGCCAGTCCTGCAGAGTGTCCCCGTATAGGACTGTACTCACATGAGCCAGTCCTGCAGAGTGTCCCCGTATAGGACTGTACTCATATGAGCCAGTCCTGCAGAGCGTCCTCGTATAGGTCTGTACTCACATAAGCCAGTCGTGCAGAGCGTCCCCGTATAGGACTGTACTCACATGAGCCAGTCCTGCAGAGTGTCCCCGTATAGGACTGTACTCATATGAGCCAGTCCTGCAGAGCGTCCTCGTATAGGACTGTACTCACATGAGCCAGTCCTGCAGAGTGTCCCCGTATAGGACTGTACTCATATGAGCCAGTCCTGCAGAGCGTCCCCGTATAGGACTGCACTCACATGAGCCAGTCCTGCAGAGCATCCCCGTATAGGACTGCACTCACATGAGCCAGTCCTGCAGAGCGTCCTCGTATAGAACTGTACTCACATGAGCCAGTCCTGCAGAGCGTCCTCGTATAGGACTGTACTCACATGAGCCAGTCCTGCAGAGCGTCCCCGTATAGGACTGTACTCACATGAGCCAGTCCTGCAGAGCGTCCTCGTATAGGACTGTACTCACATGAGCCAGTCCTGCAGAGCGTCCCCGTATAGGACTGTACTCACATGAGCCAGTCCTGCAGAGCGTCCCCGTATAGGACTGTACTCACATGAGCCAGTCCTGCAGAGCGTCCCCGTATAGGACTGTACTCACATGAGCCAGTCCTGCAGAGCGTCCCCGTATAGGACTGTACTCACATGAGCCAGTCCTGCAGAGCGTCCCCGTATAGGACTGTACTCACATGAGCCAGTCCTGCAGAGCGTCCCCGTATAGGACTGTACTCACATGAGCCAGTCCTGCAGAGTGTCCTCATATAGGACTGTACTCACATGAGCCAGTCCTGCAGAGCATCCCTGTATAGGACTGTACTCACATGAGCCAGTCCTGCAGAGCGTCCCCGTATAGGACTGCACTCACATGAGCCAGTCCTGCAGAGCATCCCTGTATAGGACTATACTCACATGAGCCAGCCCTGCAGAGCGTCCCCGTATAGGACTGTACTCACATGAGCCAGCCCTGCAGAGCATCCCTGTATAGGACTGTACTCACATGAGCCAGTCCTGCAGAGCGTCCCCGTATAGGACTGTACTCACATGAGCCAGTCCTGCAGAGTGTCCTCATATAGGACTGTACTCACATGAGCCAGTCCTGCAGAGCATCCCTGTATAGGACTATACTCACATGAGCCAGCCCTGCAGAGTGTCCTCATATAGGACTGTACTCACATGAGCCAGTCCTGCAGAGCGTCCCCGTATAGGACTGTACTCACATGAGCCAGTCCTGCAGAGCGTCCCCGTATAGGACTGTACTCACATGAGCCAGTCCTGCAGAGCGTCCCCATATAGGACTGTACTCACATGAGCCGGCCCTGCAGAGCGTCCCCATATAGGACTGTACTCACATGAGCCAGTCCTGCAGAGCGTCCCCGTATAGGACTGTACTCACATGAGCCGGCCCTGCAGAGCGTCCCCATATAGGACTGTACTCACATGAGTGAGTCCTGCAGAGCGTCCCCGTATAGGACTGTACTCACATGAGCCAGTCCTGCAGAGCGTCCCCGTATAGGACTGTACTCACATGAGTGAGTCCTGCAGAGCGTCCCCATATAGGACTGTACTCACATGAGTGAGTCCTGCAGAGTGTCCTCGTATAGGACTGTACTCACATAAGCCGGTCCTGCAGAGTGTCCTCGTATAGGACTGTGCTCACATAAGCCGGTCCTGCAGAGTGTCCTCGTATAGGACTGTACTCACATGAGCCGGTCCTGCAGAGTGTCCTCATATAGGACTGTACTCACATGAGCCAGTCCTGCAGAGCATCCCCGTATAGGACTGTACTCACATGAGCCAGTCCTGCAGAGCGTCCCCGTATAGGACTGTACTCACATGAGCCAGTCCTGCAGAGCGTCCCCGTATAGGACTGTACTCACATGAGCCGATCCTGCAGAGCGTCCCCGTATAGGACTGTACTCACATGAGCCAGTCCTGCAGAGCGTCCCCGTATAGGACTGTACTCACATGAGCCAGTCCTGCAGAGCGTCCCCGTATAGGACTGTACTCACATGAGCCAGTCCTGCAGAGCATCCCCGTATAGGACTGTACTCACATGAGCCAGTCCTGCAGAGCGTCCCCGTATAGGACTGTACTCACATGAGCCAGTCCTGCAGAGCGTCCTCGTATAGGACTGTACTCACATGAGCCAGTCCTGCAGAGCGTCCCCGTATAGGACTGCACTCACATGAGCCAGTCCTGCAGAGCGTCCTCGTATAGGACTGTACTCACATGAGCCAGCCCTGCAGAGCGTCCCCGTATAGGACTGTGCTCACATAAGCCGGTCCTGCAGAGTGTCCTCGTATAGGACTGTACTCACATGAGCCGGTCCTGCAGAGTGTCCTCATATAGGACTGTACTCACATGAGCCAGCCCTGCAGAGCGTCCCCGTATAGGACTGCACTCACATGAGCCAGTCCTGCAGAGCGTCCCCGTATAGGACTGTACTCACATGAGCCAGCCCTGCAGAGCGTCCCCGTATAGGACTGTACTCACATGAGCCAGTCCTGCAGAGTGTCCTCGTATAGGACTGTACTCACATGAGCCAGCCCTGCAGAGCATCCCCGTATAGGACTGTACTCACATGAGCCAGTCCTGCAGAGTGTCCTCGTATAGGACTGTACTCACATGAGCCAGTCCTGCAGAGCATCCCCGTATAGGACTGTACTCACATGAGCCGATCCTGCAGAGCGTCCCCGTATAGGACTGTACTCACATGAGCCAGTCCTGCAGAGTGTCCTCGTATAGGACTGTACTCACATGAGCTGGTCCTGCAGAGCGTCCCCGTATAGGACTGTACTCACATGAGCCAGTCCTGCAGAGCGTCCCCGTATAGGACTGTACTCACATGAGCCAGTCCTGCAGAGCGTCCCCGTATAGGACTGTACTCACATGAGCCAGTCCTGCAGAGCATCCCTGTATAGGACTGTACTCACATGAGCCAGTCCTGCAGAGCGTCCTCGTATAGGACTGTACTCACATGAGCCAGTCCTGCAGAGCGTCCTCGTATAGGACTGTACTCACATGAGCCAGTCCTGCAGAGCGTCCTCGTATAGGACTGTACTCCCATGAGCCGGTCCTGCAGAGTGTCCTCGTATAGGACTGTACTCACATGAAGCGATACTCCAGCGTCTGTGCCCGGAGCAGCCTCAGTGCTGGACATTTATACCTCATCACTCTCCAGTCCCCCCGCTTTCACTCTGCCCTTACAATGTGGATTTTCCAGTGGATTCACTGCCAAAGAAAATTTGGACCACTTGTAAAACCAACCAGACTTGTTCACTTGCCATAGGGATAGTCCTATTGGAAGGTCGTAACCCCGTAATCATTGTCAGCGAGGGTGGGGAGGGTACTGATGATACTGTAAGGCTATATGCACACGCTGCATCTTTATGGTGACCACAAAGATGCACATTTTTTGGCCCCCAAAAAACGCACCCGCCGCAAAAACATCCAAATGCATGATTTTTTGTTAATACATTTTCTTAAAGGAAAAAAAATGATAGAATAAAATAGAAAGAATAGATAGAAAGAAAAAATAGAATAGCTCTATAGATAAAAAAAAACAAAACAGCTAGTTATCATTCTAATTATTTTTTTTTGGTAAAAAAAAAAAATGACGTGGGGTCCCACCCATTTTTCATATCCATCACAGGAATAGCAGCAGCTATGAGTTAATGGCAGCCCACAACTGCCACTAAGTCCTACATTAGTGATGGCAGACGTCTATGAGACCCCCCCCATCACTAATCTGTAAGTGAAAGTAAATAAACACAAACACCCAAAAAATCCTTTATTTCAAATAAAAGAAAAAAAACAAACACCCTCTTTCGCCACTTTATTAACCTCCAATACACCCCTCCAGGTCCGGCGTAATCCACACGAGGTCCAGCTATGGCCGCTTCTAACCTGAGTGACGTCACCACTGATCATGCAGCTCACGTTAGTCGCTGCGTGGAGCGCACAGTGGGTAGTCACAGTCTATGGCGCTTGCTGCAAGCTTCAGATGTGGCAGTGCTGGAAGTGTTGTGGGACCCTTGTGTGACGCCCTGGGCAAGCCAGGGGTCACAGGTCATCACACCACCACACCCTACACCCCAGTTAGGAACACCCAAGCTACCAAAATCCTTGTTGCCTTCCTCAAGGGGCTGGTGTTCACACCAGGGGGTGGGCCAGGCGGTTGGCTCCGCCCACCGAGGAGTTCACAGCCCTGGAGGCGGGAGGAACCAGGCAGAACAGCTAGAGAAGTAGAAGGAGTAAACAGTTAGCTCAGGGAGAGCTTGAGTGTGGAGCAAAGATAGAGTTTGGAGGAGGAAGTGGAAGGAGTAAACAGTGAAGTTCAAGTTAGAGTTGAAAGTAGAAGTGAAGTAGTAGTGGAGCTGAAGAGAGAAGCTGAAGTGACAGTAGTAAAGCCTGAAGTTGGTCCGGCTGTGTGCCAGGACAGTGACAGCAAGGTCAGCAGATGGCGGTGATAGTCTGGAGGGGGACTGCTCGGAGGTTGCTGGAAGGACCGCGGACGGGTAGTGGCCCGGCGGTCTGGAGCAGTATACGAAGAACAGTCAGCACCAGGGCAGGGGCCTCTCGGATCCCGGCAAGGCTAGGAGTCGCCATAATTTGCCAAATCCGTCAGTGAAGGGGACGTCTGTCTCCAAACAACCAAGTCCCGATTGAAGGCAACAGTCCAACCGTAACGGAGAGACACCGCCACCGCCAGGGCACCAGTTTCTCAGGGCCAGCGCCTGCGGGCAAAGTAGGGCTCCTCCGACCCATATCCAAGCCGGGGAGCGGGTTACCGGTGGGAACCCATCGCAACCATCATCAACTTAGGTGCAGGACAGAGGGACCGCCACCGTCACCTACTGGGGAAAGCAAGTGCAGCCGTCCGTGGGAACCGTCTTTCCAGCCGTGTGTTTTACCGAAAACTGTGTCAACGTCTCAGGCTGAGTGAGTACCACAGTGCCGCAAGGCACAGCGCTGCCCCCCGCGTCCTTGCGCCCACCAAGCCCTGCATCACCCACCTCATCACTGGGCCCCGGGATCACCAACCCCTACCCATGGAGGTGCAACACAACAACTGGCTGCTCCATACCATCCTTCCCGGGATCCCCATACTGAGCAGCGGTGGTGTCAACAAATCACCACAACCGTGGGTGGCGTCACGGACAATAACCAATCCCCACACCCAAAATCCCCTTTCACTCACGGGCGAGGAGCGCCGCTAGAGTCCCCGGGATCCGGCCCATCGCTCGAGCCACCGAGCAGCAGCAGGCCGCAGCAGCCGGACCCGCAGCAGTGGGAGAGCGCGGCGTCCCCTCCTCCGCCCTCGACACTTGCAGGGGTGCTTTTAGGGTTAATAAAGTGGTGAAAGAGGGGGGCTTTTTTGTCTTATTTCAAACAAAGG
This sequence comes from Anomaloglossus baeobatrachus, assembly GCF_048569485.1. Classification (NCBI taxonomy): domain Eukaryota; kingdom Metazoa; phylum Chordata; class Amphibia; order Anura; family Aromobatidae; genus Anomaloglossus; species Anomaloglossus baeobatrachus. Next base: position 11,619,668 of record NC_134358.1, on the reverse strand, counting down.
ATTTTTTTGGGTATTTGTGTTTATTTACTTTCACTTACAGATTAGTGATGGGGGGTCTCATAGATGCCTGCCATTACTAGTCTAGGGCTTAGGGCTCTTTTCCACTTGCGAGAGACTCGAGTGTATCTCGCATCTCATCACCTGGCATGGCGGCCTCTCTCTGAACAGGAGCTGGGTCAGCTGCATAGAAATACATGTACTCGACCCGCTCCCGTCGACACAGAGGCAGCCATGCCGGGTGATGAGATGCGTGCGAGTCTCTTGCAAGTGATAAAGAGCCCTTACTCTTATTACCCTGATTGCTACTGCACCAGGGCAATGGGAAGAAACAGGTTTTGCACCGGAATTGGCGCATCTAATGGGTGCGCCGCTCCTGGGGCAGCTATGGGCTGCTATTGTTAGGCTGGAAAGGGCCAAATAACCTGCAGCTGCTGTTCTTGTGCTGGATATGAAAAATGGAGAGGACCCCACATCATTATTTTTTACCAACAAATAATTTAAAAAAAACAACAAAACAGCTGGCCAAGCTAGCGGTCGCTCTGTCTGTCTATCAATTATCATATCATATTTTGCTTCTCCTTTAAAAACGCATTAACAAAAACGGGGCAAAAATGCATGCATTTTTTGGATGTGTTTTTGCCAGTGGTGCATTTTTTGGGGCCAAAAACATGCCTCTTTGTGGTCACCACAAAAGATGCAGCGTGCGCATATAGCCTACCTATGCCGCACCAGCGAGTCCTCTGACATATAGGTGCCATCCTCTCTGCGGTGCGCCGAGTGTGGCCACATGTACATGCCGTTGGGCCCCCCCAGTTTTTTGCTGGGTACAGCGGATTCATTTCTGGAGCTGGATTTGTCCAGCAGGTATGATGATGATTTTATTGTCCCACCTCAGGATATATAGGACCACGTTCCTTCAGACAGGACTGACGACATATACCGGTAAACACAAAGCAGAAGTGCTCAATTATCCTAAATTTCTGCTCCATTCCACCTCACAGGTCACAGGTCACATTGTGAGAGGGTTGTAGCCCACACAACATGAATTTGCAGTTAGGCCAGTAATGGAGGTAAATCTGTAGCTAATACCGAACAGATATAAAATGAAGCCCCAACACCAGACTGAACATCCGGGTGTCATATATTGGGTCACTAGTGGCTTGGCACTGATAAATAAATCATCTGTTACAGTGGATATAAATAAAATCTGCACACCCCTGGTAAAATTGCAATTTTTTCTCATGTAAATGATCCTACCAAGACTCATTTCAGACCTTTTACTCCCCTTTAATGTCACCAAAAATGTGTACAAGTCACTGAGAAACAAACTGGATGTATTTGGAGAGAACATAGAAATAGCAAAATTACAAAAATTCAGTTGCATAAGTGTTCATACCCTCCTATAATGGGGGGGGTTGGTTGTGCTCAGAATCAGCGATCACAGCCCCCATGTTACTCAGTATCAGCGCTCGGCCGCCGTCATTCACATCTGATTATCCCCAGAGAAAGGGTCACTGTTCTAGGAAGACTTTCCTGACATTTTTTTTACTACATAAACAGCGGACAACACAGCAAAGGGTCTCACTGTAGAAAGTGACCAGTAGAGGGGAAGGTACAAAAACATTTCACAGGGATTATGTACCATGGAACATGTGGAAATGTAATCAAGAAGGGGCTAGAATCTGGCACAGCAGTGACATTAGCGAAATCAGGACATCCCTCAAAAATGTGATAAAAAGACATGAAGAAAATTAGTCAGGAGGCTACAAGAGGCCAACAGCAACAGTAAAGGAGCTGCAGGAATTTATGTCCAGTCCTGGTTGTGTTCTCATATGTTCGGCCTGTGGGGGCAAGACAGAGCCTTTTCTTACAAAACATCAGGCACAGCTGTGTTCTGCCAAAACCATCATCACGTTGGCCGGAACCAGAAACCAGGTCTGTCTAATGAGCCAGAGAGGGAACTTTGTGGCCTGAATTCCAGAAGGTGCTGTCATGCCTCAACTCTGGGGCTTGATCCGGTGACCTCTGGTTCTTTGATCGGATTTCCTGTCTGTTGGATGACAGCTTGTTTTGTCTTTGTACAATTGCTGATAGTTCTTTTGTCTTTCCTTTCCGTTGTCTTGCTTTTTCATTTTTATTTCCATTCTGGTGTTTTCGCTTCCTCGGTTTGTTTGCCGTATCACATCTTAGGAGGGGCTGTTTAAACGTATCATACATAGGTTTTCTTTGCTGGGTATATTCCTAGGTAGGTGGATGTTTGGAGTCCCAGCTCTTCAGTTACAGATTCTCTTGCTGAAATATCTCTATTGCTTTTTCCTGTGGTTTGTTTGTGCATTTCCCCCCCCAGGATTCTTCCCATTCTGTTACATTTTGGGTTTGGGGGGGGGGGTTCCACATATACCATTTGTCCTTTGGCTTATTTCCATTTTGCCCCCATCTTTCCTGTATGACTGTGTGAACACGTTCCTAGCCCGGAGTCTCACCCTCTGCTTGTGCGCTCTTCTTTTATGAATATTGCTATTTTCTCTTACACTTTGTTTATTGTTGATGGCGCAGTTAAGGACTCTCAGGTCAATGTTGAGTGGGGGCCACATTGGGTAATCTTAGGGGCCAACCGTCGCGTTCAGACTGGGACAAAGCAAAGTCAGATTTGGGGCTTCTCCTAGTGTGAATAGTGATCTGCGGATTTCAGGTTTATCATCTCTCCTGATTGGTTCATCCCCATGTGAATGTTAGGGCTCAGTCATACCATTATAGCCAGGCCATTTAGTGTGCGCTGAGACTTCCATATGGATTTGGTTGCACCTTGGCTGCACAACTACAAGCCTTGTCCCTAGAGGTCATGACATGTTTCGAAACGCGTCAACAATTTTTTTTTCCATAGATTTGTCAGTTTGATTCTTAATGATGTATAAATAAAGATTATTTTTAAGGATTCCGGGAGCATGTACTGCAGGTCCTTCACAATTATAGCAACAATCATTTATTTGCTAAACTGGAGAAATGTAATTTTGAAGTGTAGAAAATCCAGTTCTTAGATCATCTGGTTTCTGCTTCTGGGTTTAAGATGGATCCTGGTGGCACTGGGCCCCCCCTGACTCATGGGCCCCATAGTGGCCATGTTGTATTCTGTTACAGCTCAGCTCCTCTCTCACAGAGAGGAGCCAGCTGCTTCTCTGCAGGTCGAACGCCAGGCCCCTAACCCTGCCGGGCCTGGTCATAGTGGTGATCTCTGTGACCACGGCCGTTACGTCCCTGGGCATAGGGGCTCCTATACTGTTCCTCAGGCTAGGGAGCTCTATGCTATCCCTAACTTCAGGGATACTCTTGATGGTGGAGATGACCGAGCCCCGTTCCTGGCCCTGCTCCTAACTAGTCCTGATCTGATCTCCCACTTCTCCCTCCAGGAAAGGATTGTGATGTTAAATACAGGTGTAGACAGACAAGGGAAACCCAAACCTCTGGCACACTGTACACACCCTGGATAACACAAATAGAGATTCAGGAGGAAAGCAAGAGCAGGTAGGAAACTGCAAAAGACAACTGGGGTAAACTCAACAGGCCATCCTTGACTGATTTAAACTGGGTAACTTTAAAGCATTGCAGAGATTGCTAGGCTTTACAAATTATTTTCGGACGTTAAGAACTTTTTAGTCATAGGCAAACCTTTACCTAACATGACCAAGAAGGGAACAGACGTTTTCTCATGGTCAACCAAGGCAGTAAAAGCCTTTTCTGTAGTGATGAGTGAGCACTCAAATGCTTGAGTGCTTGTTACTCAATCCGAGCAGGTCACATGCTCGGACAGGCTCAACTCGAGTAATGCGTATAATAGAAGTCAATGGGGAACTCAAGCATCTTCCAGAAGACAATAACAGGATGGTAGGAATCATAGCTGAAATGTATGAAAACAGCACGGGGAAGACGCCTGGACTCCCAGGTCACTACTGGGAACTAAATAAATAATTAAAAAAAAACCCCTAGGAATAGGAATATGCCTGGTGACACTATGAAAATCACCGTGAGATCTATAGAATAATCAGATTGCTGTTCTATAGAGATATAATGCTGCAGTGTAGCAGAGCGTCTTACACGCAGGGGGGAGAATGTTTTTACAGTGTCACCATCTTAAAAGGCATATTCCCACTCAAGAATCTATTGTGTCTGATGAAGACCCAAATATAGGCGTCGCAACATTACCTTTTGGATTGCCTGTATAATAAAGTCCGTATATTCATTTTGGTGTGCCAAGTTTTTTCTGTATCTAATGATGAGTTTAAACCCTTCTTGAGCGCCCATAAGTCCAAGTGTGCTATAAACATAATGCTAATTGAAAAAAACGTCGTGGGGTAACCTCTATTTTTGATAACCAGTCAAGGTAAAGCAGATAGCTGCAGGCAGCTATTTTCAGGCTGGGACGCTTCATTGTCATTGGGCCCTTCCCAGCCTAAAAATAGCAGCCCGCAGCCACCCCAGAAGTGACATCCATTAGGCTACTTTCACACATCCGGTTTGAGCACTGCGGCTCAATCCGGCTGTGAAACCTATGCAACGGATGCGTCGAAAACACCGCATCCTTTGCATAAGTTTTTACATGCGGCCCGTCCGTTTTTTTCCGGTTGCGTCACGCTACTGAGCATGCGCAGTGGAAGAAACCGCATCCGGTGGCCGGATGCGTTTTTTGCCGCATCCCGCGTCCATAGGCATGCATTGAAAAATGCGACGCAGCGGCCAGATGCGGCGCGTTGCGGTTTTTTTGGCGGACAAAAAAACGTTGCAAGATACGTTGCCTCCGGCCACCGCTTTAATTAATTTTGCCGCATCCGGAAAAAACGGATGCAACGCAAAGCCATCAGGCACAATTCGGTAACAATGTAAATCTATGGGGATAAAACGGATCCGTTTTACCCGTTTTTTTCCGGATTGTGCCTGATGGAAAAAACCTGATGTGTGAAAGTAGCCTTACATGCTCTAATTCTAGCGCTTTGCCCGGCTGTTAAGGGTGCTTTACACGCTGCAACATCGCTAGTGATCTCGTTAGCGATGTGACACGCCAGATCGCAGATACGATTTGCCGAGATCGTACATAGGTCGTTTTTATAGCGCCGGTCACATGTGCGATCTCGGCAAATGTCGCAGCATGTAAACCACCCTTTACTCTTACAGATCGCCCTGGTTCAGTAGCAATCGGTGTAATAGGTTGATGTCAGCTGGCATCAAGCACAGGGGTTAGTAATAGAGAGGCATCTATCAGACATTTCATTACTAACCCAGGAAATATACAGATAAAACACACAAAAAATATTTTATTTTAAAAACCCTGCAGACTCTTGCCCTGGTTCACCAATATACTAAAATATATATATATATATATATATATATATGAAAAAGCCATGAAGATCCAAAGTAGTCCACTGAATTTGCACAGTCCACAAATGGCAACTTCAAAGACATAAAAAGAGGTAAAGAAATAAAAAGAAGAGCCAGTCCCTCAGTCACCAATTTATTATTAAAAAAAATCCTTGCATGTTTATTCACTAACAGCCGAGAAACACGCGTGGCGGGGAGTTGAGCATGGCACATGAGCACCCGCAACACTCAATTGAGTGGCGAGCATGCTCGCTCATCACTACTTTTCTGACCTAAAGACAGCCTTTTCCAAAGCTCCTGTTCTCAGTCAACCTCATATTTGATCTGCTATTTTTGGTTGCTGTAGATGCTTCTAATGTGGGGATGGGGCTGTTCTTCCACAAAAAAGAAAGAATAGTGACCTCCACTCCTGCGCTATTTATTCTTAGGAGTTCTCTCGAATCTAACTACGATATTGGTGACTGTGAGCTTTTGGAAAGAAAAGAGCTTTGAGGAATGGAGACATTGGTTTGAGGGATCTACACGTAAAGAGTCAGTCTGTACTAATAATAAATACAGTTTAATATTTATGCTGTAAGTGTCTAAACACCAGACAGGCCCCGGTGGCTCTTTTCTTTGCTCACTTTGATTTCTCTGTGACTTGTCTCCCTGGTACTAAAAATGTTAAAGTTGACGCTTTGTCTCCAACTTTTGTTCCAGACTTGAAGGTCCAAAATTTTGTTAAAATTCTTAGTGAGGGGGTGTAAATAAAACTGTATGTTCCGAAATCTCTATGTACCACCCCGCGCTCGGCTGCAACCGAGCCGCTCGGATCCGGGCTCGTCGGTGGGTGGCTCGAGCACCTCCGGACCCGGGGTCACTTCGCTCTAAAAGGGTGCTGGCGCTACTTAGGGGGGTGGTAGGTAGGTGGACAGCCGGAGCCGTGTTTGAGTTCGTGATGCCACCCACGGGATGTGGTGAAGGTGTAGACACCACCGCTGCGGTTACGGGGCACCCCGGGGGGAGATGTTGTTCAGCAAGGTGTTAACCCCTCAGTGGGCAGGGGTGATGGCCCCAGGACCCGTTGGGGAGAAGTAGCTGGGCGGTGCGCGGCCGAATGGCACTGTTGTACTCACTATTATTGACACACACAAGTCTCTGGTAAACAAAGTTGATGGTAGTCGGTGCCCGCAGCCGGCTGCGTCTGGTCCCCCACCCGGTTCAGTGGTCTTTGCCTTTCTCCTGCACCGTGTAGTGTATGTGTAGACTGCCTGTGCTTCAGCGACGGGAGTCCGCTCCCCGGCTTGGTATATGTTGGGAGAGTTCTTTGCCCGCAGACGCTGGCCCGTGGGATCTCTCTGCCTGTGCGGTGGCTTTCTATCCCCCTCGGTGGGCTGTTGTCTTCAGTCGGGACTTGGGTGGGAAAGGACCTATAGTCCAGACCTCAATCAGTGAATTAACTAAGTCCAGTGGATTCTGGACCTCGTTTCAGGGTCTGAGAACCCCCCTGTGTGCTCCGGTTTCCGAGTCTGTTCCCCGGGTCGGTACCGGCGGGCCACTACCATGTCCCGGTCCACCACGGTAACACCAAGCCGTCTTCCTGGCTCCTGTAGGCTAAGGCCACCGTTTGCCTCCTAGCCAAGGTAACAGGGCTCCAACCCCGGCACCTGTCAGACTGCTGCAGACCTGCTACACAGGCCTGCTTCCACTCTCCTTCCCTCCTGTCACTTATCTCCTCACTCACTGACTACTCTCACCTTTTCCTGCCTCAGGCCTTCTGAACTCCTCGATGGGCGTGGCCAACCGCCTGGCTCCGCACCCTGGTGTGTCCATCAAGCACTGAGGGAGGTGACTAGGGTTTATGGTTTGGCTAGTGTTACCTTGTGTGGGACTGGTGTTGTGCGGGGCGCTATCTGTGACTACCTGGCTGGTCCAGGCCTTCACATTTACGCACGGATATTTTTGAGGAGGTGCATGGTTCCATTTTCACTGGGCATTCAGGTTCTTCTGCTACTTGGAGATCTCTCTCTAGGTCCTTTTGGTGGCAGAATGGAATCGTTAGGATGGAGAGGAGTATGTTTGTAAATGCAGAATCTCAGGGCTGGATTGCAATCCTCCATGCCAGAGGAGGAGACATTTTCTTCCTTTAGATAAAAATCTGGAAGGAGGCTAGAAGGGGTCCTTTGGTTACTACTAGAGATGGGCAAATCGTGTGGATTTCTGGCCAGACTTACTTAAAAAAATAAAAAAAAAAAGAGGTCCTGGAGTTACCAATTGTTGGGATACCTGGAGGCTGTGAACTCTGATAGGAGTTCACAGCCTGCAGATGTTACAACAGCTGGGAACCCCAGGAACCTTAAAGAAGGGGCGGACACAGAGCAAAGTGCCCCTGTGCAAGGATTATGTATGGGGTGCCCCCCTCTCCGAGGCTAAAAGTCACCTCTGGGACACAGAGCAGCGGGTCCGAGAGAGTCTGCAGCGCAGCGACGTCAGAAGAGGAGGCCGGCGCATGATACCAGAGAGAGCAGTGGTGGGTGAGTATATTATCACACATCACATGCACATACACACATTTAGTGAATACAAAATTTAATGGGAGCCTTTAACAATGGTAAGGTTGTTACCAGAACACAGATGTCTTTCTCCAAACTGTCCACCCACGGTCCCACTTCAACATATAGTTCCCCAACTACTCCATACTGCCCCCTATGCTCCAACTTATGCGTATTATAATTAGAACATTATAGATGTGTGGCGCCCCTGAGGCTTCAGATGCCATAGGGTATTACACCACTTTTAAGGGGTAATATCCATCCCGGGTTAGGAGGGGGTTAACTGCCGGTGCCTTCACAAAACCACACACACACACACACACACACACACAACAATAAAAGGTACTTCTCCACAGGGGGGTGGACGAGGGCAGACTCGGTGGTTAGCCATGACAAAGCATGGGACTTCCCCAGTTGCTAGGACAACCACTAGGGGCGGCACCACATGGGGTAGAAGTAGGAGCAACCATCTCACTTGAGCAGACCTTCCTGGGCACAGCTTGGGATAACATCTCCCCGGACAGCAGGAGTAGAGCGTTTCTCTTCCTTCGTGGGCCCGTGGCTTGGAGCAGGAGGCTCGGCCCGGGTTCCGGATAGCAAACTGAGGACACTTCACTAAAAAGACTTTCACGGGCACCGGCGGTGACCGCCGACTATCCGGGATCGGCTGGAGTCCATCGTGTCAGAGACCAGTACTCCGGGGCAGCGCCCGAACTACCTGCGAGTAAAAAGACCTGGAACCGCAGCCCCTGCCTCTCCTTTACCAGTGCCCAGCACTGGGGCGCCATCGGGGACTACCACCACCCCCTTGTCCGTCCTCCATCATCCTCCCCGGGGTAATCCCGCTCCGCCTGTGGGGAGCGACACCATCCCGGCTGGGACCCTCACCATCAGCCCTGGAAAGCAGCACCCGCAGCGGCGGCCCATCCCTGGCTGCGTACCACAGGTGGCGTCACGATCCTAAAAGACTTTCCTAACAGTCACTACCACGATCACCCTCCTGCCTCCCATCCACCGCCTTCCCTCCCTTCTGTACGCCTCGGGATAACGGAACCGGCCAGACCACCCTGTGTCGACGCGGAGGATCTGCACCCCCGGCCCGGCAACGAGTAGGTTAAAACACCTGCTACAGATGCAAAAAAAAAAATTAAAAAATAGATGTTGGGTGCTATCAATGTGGAGAGAAGGTAATGTGCCAACAAGAGAAAAAGACCTCTGCACATACCACAAAGCACAATCAGTAATAATATACCAAAACCACACAATGTGTATATACATAGTGACAAAACAATCCCCAGGGAACAATAACAAATGTCCACAGCTAAACACAATCAATTAGTTACACTCTCAAGAAGCATGATTGTGGGGGGAAAGACGACCTGTGCTGGTACGAGCCAACCTGAACCCCACACGTATCACCACTAGGAGGCTTCATCAGGGGAGTGACGTCAGCATTAGGGCAGTCAGTATAGAAAACCATGGGGATTAGATTGTTGTATCACCTGTGGTAGCACCAGCCCTGAAAGGTAAGTAATTAGGAGCGCTGATACAGAGTAGCAAAAATGATGCAGTGACAAGTAAAGTTAGACAGACAAATCCCAGCATAATGCGCTAAACCATGATGGAGTACAACACCATAAAGAGAGTACACAAGTAACAATGGAAATAAAACAACCAGGATCTGAAGAAAAAGCACATATCACATCCCTGTGAAGTATATAATTAGGAGCGTTGATACAAAGTAGCAAAATGCTGCAGTGACAAGGAAAATAGAAACAAAGAAATGGGGGGAATATATACAAATCCCAGCGTGATGTGCTGAGCCATGATGGATATAACCCCATGATGTGGGCACACATACAAACAAGAAAGTGCATGTGTATCAAGATATCAGACACTTCACGGCTCAAAGAAGGTATTTAGGAGCGTAGATACAAAGTAGCAAAGTGCTGCAATGACCAGTACAGCTGATACACGCAAAAATCCCAGCAGAATGTGCTGAACCATAATGTGTGTGCACACAAACCATTGGGCAAAAACGACGAATATTTAGAGGAAGAAGCGCATGTTTGTTGAGCTATGGAACATAATGAGAGACCCCAGACCTTAGGTTAGCTGTGCACCACCAGCAGCGGACACTGACTCCCAATGTGGTGGAGTCTATGGGTGGGCAGGTTCAGACGGAGCCCAAAATTGCTCTTCCAGGCAGGTTTGCAGGGGGTAGAGACAATGTTTTGTCTTTAAGGAGACTTGTAAACTGTAGTTTAGGCTTCGGCCTTACTCCTCTGGAGATGAGGAGCAGCGGGTGGAGATTGTGATCTCACTGTTACGGGGGATCCTCAATCCTGGGCTCTCGTTGCCTCATGGCTCCGGTTGCTGGATGGATTTTTTGAGGCCTTGGGTCTTATCTCTGATGATCCTGACCGAGTCTCCTCAGCTGAGTCCAGGCTTCATCACCTCCAGCCGGGGGATCAGACAGCGGAGACTTATTGTTCACAATTTCATAGATGGGCGCTGACACTAAATGGAACGACCCGGCTCTCAGAAGACAATTCTGTGAGGGCCTGTCAGGTTGAAAGATGCCTTGATGATTTATGAAACTCTTGAGTCCCTGGAGGCCGCCATGTCCTTGGCTATAAGTGTGAACAGGACACCTCCAAGATAGACTGGGTAGACCATTCTAAAGCGAGTCATACCCAATGTAAATAAATATAAATAAGTACAAGGGAATCACAAAGAAAAAGGACCAAAAGGGTAAGTTGTAAAATACACCAATATTTATTAATGCAAGAGGTGAACAAAGTGCACAGTGATGGCGAAATAGAAAACAAAATCTATCTTGCCCAGAATCACACAGTACCTAGCTAGACCTGAAGGTGGCAGTGTAAACTGCTGTATAAAGTACCGTGCAGTCAATATAGTAAGGCCTGAGGGTTTCCTGCCCTGCACCTGGTAGCCCAGGGCCAACATCAGCACACGGGCAAATGCCGGGGTCCTGGACCACTCCGGGGGCCCACTCACCTGCGTCAGCAGCGTGATCAGTTCTGCGATCTCCGGGCCGAATTCCAGGGACCGCAGTTATCAAGCTGCCAACCACATGTTCCTGGCTGGCAGGCAGCCCTGCAGTTGCTCCCACAGAATTCAGCTGTGTTGTGTGCCTGTGCATACAAGTTCACCTGTGGGTGGAGCTAGCATGCCGTGCACTGCTGTCCCACAGACGAAGAGAGAGGAGCCGCAGCATCACCAGGAAGCCGGGCCAGAGCTGTATGTGCACCCCCCCGCTTCCCGAAACCTGTATGAGCCACCCCCAGAGCAGTATGGGCCCTCAGACCTGTATGAGACACCCCTCAGAGCAGTATGGGCCCTCAGACCTGTATGAGACACCCCTCAGAGCAGTATGGGCCCTCAGACCTGTATGAGACACCCCTCAGAGCAGTATGGGCCCTCAGACCTGCATGAACCACCCCCAGAGTAGTATGGGCCCTCAGACCTGTATGAACCACCCTTCAGTGTAGTATTCTCCCAGTAACGTCTAAGCCTCTCAGCCCCCCAGTAATGTGTATGCCCCTCAGTAATGTGTGAAGCCCCACAGGTGGTGTGTCGGTGTCGGTGCGTTACCTTCAGGGACTCCACGTTGCTGGATCTCCGTCACTGGTAGGAAATCTTCTGTTTTGATCGTGACGCCACTCTCAGTATTGCGGTCAGTGGGGACCGCCACTGCAGGTTAGGGGACGCCTGGGGCTGATGGTGGGTGCAGTCGGATGTAGTAGCCTCCTGAGAGTGAGGCAAGCCCCAGGGCCCTGTATAGGTGCGTAGTACCACAAGTCGCAGAATGACCACACAGGCAGGATGTCTTTTAGGGTTTTTACTCACATTCGATGGCAGGGTGAGTAACCCGGGCGTAGCTGGGGTGAACCAGGTGGGAACCAGGTATCCTTCAGGCTGACTTTATGAGGGTGACTACTGACTCGCCTTCCTTAGCCCTTGGTGGTTTGGGGTGACCCCGACTTTTAGTCCCTATGGGGGTCACCCAGGGAAGATGCTGCAGCCTCTCTCTCCCCTTCGTTCGCCGTATGCTTGTTCCCCGGACCAGGCCACTCCAGCTGCTTGCCTCCTGTGACCTATGGGCCCTCACTGCGGTTACGTGGCTGCGGCTTTTGTGGTGTTGTGGTGTGGGCTTTGAGAGCCCCACACCGGCAGGTTTAGCAGAAGAAAGCTGGATCTATCTTCGCTTCGGGATCTGCCGCCCGGTTGGGCCTGGTGCTCTCTAGCAGTCTCCTTACTTCCCACTCCGTTGCACTCCCTAGCTGAAGCTGGCTTTCAGGTAGCACTCCTAGTTGACCGTTCTCCCCCGTCTGTAGCCACTGCGCGGACGCTGTCAGATTGCACAGCTCCAGGGATCTGCTCCTCACTTGAGCTCCCTGGACTCTACACTGAACTGGCTCACTGCTCCTCCTCTCCTGTTCTTGCCTACGCCACCTAGCAACCAGACTCTCCACCACACCCCTTGAGAGGAGATGGAGGCTCTACCCCCTCCACTATTCCAGTGAAGGTGAAGGCTTGCCCCCTCCTGGGATCCCCAGGGGTCCTCTCATGGGTACATGTGTGAGACCTGATCACTATGCGCCTGTGTTCCACACCCCGGTCAGCCTTCTGGATTACCTGTGTTGTACTGTCCCCAGCATGGGTGCAGTACTCAGTGGTGCCTGACCAGGTCAGGGGCGCCACATTCCCCCTTAGTTATCACCAGCACGTCCTCGGGCTGCAAGACAACATTTTAAAATGCATAAAACATTAAAACATGTAAAACATTTTTAAAACCACCAGGTATCAGACATCACCACCCTCCACCCACAAGTCCGTTAACCCACCCAAAACCCTCTCAGGAGGCAGGTCACCGGTCCTGTTGGTAACCAGGTCTGGGCCATCCGTTTCCCCAGACCTTTCCTCCAATCTTCCTCTCCCGTTGGCCGCGACTTCAGCCACTTCTGGCAGGATGTAGAGGCGGCTTTCATGGGCTGGTGGTTTCAGGGTATACCTGGCCTGGTGGATCCGCGCCGTCAGCCTCTTCTGGCAGGATGTAGAGGCGGCCTCCACAGTTGGTGCTGACCAGGTACCCTCTTTGTGGTGGTGAGCCAAGGCCCCATAAACAGGCGTGCTCTCTGGTCGCAAGTGAGCCAAGGCCCTATATACGGACGGGCCCCTCCTGGTTGCAGACGAGCCAAGCCCCTAAACAGGCTGGCCCTGGTGGTGGTGCCACTGGTGTAACTATTTACACTGCGAGAGTTTGTGGCTATAGCAAGTTCATAGCCTTAAAGTTTATTTCTCACAATAGTTTTTGTGGGCACATGCTTAAACAATAACGTTGCAAACTTTTCAACTTGTCAAACTGGTCAAACTTTCGGTACTTCTTTCTTTACTTTACTCCTCGGTACCAGGGCTTTGGCCTATTGGGCTACGGCACCTGCTGTTTTCTTGCTCCTTGTCATCCTCTGAGGTAGTTTCATCTGTAGGCTCTTTGTCTTTTCTTTCTTGATCTTCATCTGTTTCCTTTGCTGCATCTGTTTCTGTATCTCTGTCTTTTCTTTCTTCTTTGGGACATGGTGCTACGTCTAAGGCATAGTAGCCCCTTTCTCCTTGATGCAAGGTGAACTGTACTGCGTCTCCAATTTTCAAATTTCTGCCTGAATGTCCTCTGGGCAGGTGGGCTTGAACATCTCTCCGATTCACAAATATGCCCTCTTTTATTCCTCTTGCTACAATAAAGCCGTATCCGCTTTTCAAATTGAAGTCCTCCACAACTCCTCTACAAAGGGGTCCTCTGACCTGGGCTTTGGATCTTCTCAGGGCTCGTTTTTCTTGCAGGTCTCTGGCTGTGACTTCTCTCTGCTCTGGAGACTGTGGTGTTGGAGGATACTTTGTTCTGCTGCGCCGTGTCTTGCGGGCTGGGTTCATGCCTGCGGGCTCCCAGGTGAGGTCTTTGGGCTGATCTTCGTCAGTAGACGGGGTCAGGTCTTCCTCATCCCAGCGAGAATAGGGCAGCATCTCTGGCTCTGGGTATGGGTCCACTGCTGGTGGCACTGGAGTCAGAGTCAGCCCCTCAGCTTCCTGGCCTCCTCTCCCCCTTAGTTCTTCTTGGCACTCCTTTGGTGGCAGTGCTGGGGACGGGCTTTCTTCAGCAGGCCCAGGCGGGGGACTCTTTGGCGTGGTTGCTGCAGGGGTTGCCGGAATCCTCTTGGGGGTGTGCGGAGGGAGCAGATACCGATCCACCATCTCTTGTGGGAACTGGGCCTCTAGATCAGCCTTCAGCTTCCAGTATTCGGGGTCCTCCCCCAGCGTGGGCTTTCCAGCAGGGACCTCTTTGGACTGGGGAGCGGTGTCTGCTCTGGCCTTGCAGGCCGGGGAAAATGGTGATGCAATCTCTTGGCGGGCCGCGCCTGGCATGGTGGCGGCCTGGTCTTGGCGGGCCGCGCCCTGTATGGCGGCGGCCTGGTCTTGGCGGGCCGCGCCCTGTATGGCGGCGGCCTGGTCTTGGCGGGCCGCGCCCTGTATGGCGGCGGCCTGGTCTTGGCGGGCCGCGCCCTGTATGGCGGCGGCCTGGATCGGCGTCGCAGCTGCGATGGGATCTGTGCAGGCTGGGCTGGGCGTCGCTGCAGGGACCGGGTCTTGGTGGGCCGAGCAGGGCATCGCTGCGGCGGCCGGGGCTTGGCGGGCCGAGCAGGGCATCGCTGCGGCGGCCGGGTCTTGGCGGGCCGAGCAGGGCATCGCTGCGGCGGCCGGGTCTTGGCGGGCCGAGCAGGGCATCGCTGCGGCGGCCGGGGCTTGGCGGGCCGAGCAGGGCATCGCTGCGGCGGCCTGGGCTTGGCGGGCCGCACCTGGCGTGGCTGCGGCCTGGCTCAGCGTCGCCGCGCCGGGCGCCTCTTCAGGGACCGCGGGCGTGGCAGCAGGGGTCGGGGCATCCGGGCCGGCAGGGGTAATACTGGACTCACCCATCGGTGGCAGCATCGGGGTCTGAGTCGTCGCCGTCCGGTCTGGCACTCGTCGTGCGGTTCCCCTCTCATAGGCCTGAACCGCGGCAGCCATCTCCAGAAGTTCCATGCGTTCTTCCCTGATCTGCTCCACGACCCGGGTCTCCAGTCGGTCGCAGAACTGGGCCAGCTCCCGATACCACCAGGCAGCGGAGCCCGGTTCTGGGTTTCTGCGGTCAGACGCCATTTCTTCTGCGCCCTCTTCTGCACGATTTCCCAGCAGTGGACTCGCCGTTGCCTCTGATAGCAAGCTGTTCAGTTTCTGCTCTGCCTCTTTCAGCAGCTCCTCTCCCAGCAGCAGGCTTGTGGCTTCCTTTCTGTCCCGACGTCTCTGGACGCTTCCGCTTTCTTCATCAGCGAGGTCAGGACTCTGCAGAGGATCTCTGGGTAGCCACACCTCTTCGTGGGCGGTAACTTCTCCCAGCGCGGGCTGCTGTTGTTTTTCAGCGCGCTTTTCATGGTGGCAATATGGCGGCGCTTCCAATTTTTCAAGCGGACCGCCCAGGCACATGGTCACCTGTCTGAACAGGTCTAGTCCTTATCCTGTTCGTGACGCCAGATGTGAAGCCCCACAGGTGGTGTGTCGGTGTCGGTGCGTTACCTTCAGGGACTCCACGTTGCTGGATCTCCGTCACTGGTAGGAAATCTTCTGTTTTGATCGTGACGCCACTCTCAGTATTGCGGTCAGTGGGGACCGCCACTGCAGGTTAGGGGACGCCTGGGGCTGATGGTGGGTGCAGTCGGATGTAGTAGCCTCCTGAGAGTGAGGCAAGCCCCAGGGCCCTGTATAGGTGCGTAGTACCACAAGTCGCAGAATGACCACACAGGCAGGATGTCTTTTAGGGTTTTTACTCACATTCGATGGCAGGGTGAGTAACCCGGGCGTAGCTGGGGTGAACCAGGTGGGAACCAGGTATCCTTCAGGCTGACTTTATGAGGGTGACTACTGACTCGCCTTCCTTAGCCCTTGGTGGTTTGGGGTGACCCCGACTTTTAGTCCCTATGGGGGTCACCCAGGGAAGATGCTGCAGCCTCTCTCTCCCCTTCGTTCGCCGTATGCTTGTTCCCCGGACCAGGCCACTCCAGCTGCTTGCCTCCTGTGACCTATGGGCCCTCACTGCGGTTACGTGGCTGCGGCTTTTGTGGTGTTGTGGTGTGGGCTTTGAGAGCCCCACACCGGCAGGTTTAGCAGAAGAAAGCTGGATCTATCTTCGCTTCGGGATCTGCCGCCCGGTTGGGCCTGGTGCTCTCTAGCAGTCTCCTTACTTCCCACTCCGTTGCACTCCCTAGCTGAAGCTGGCTTTCAGGTAGCACTCCTAGTTGACCGTTCTCCCCCGTCTGTAGCCACTGCGCGGACGCTGTCAGATTGCACAGCTCCAGGGATCTGCTCCTCACTTGAGCTCCCTGGACTCTACACTGAACTGGCTCACTGCTCCTCCTCTCCTGTTCTTGCCTACGCCACCTAGCAACCAGACTCTCCACCACACCCCTTGAGAGGAGATGGAGGCTCTACCCCCTCCACTATTCCAGTGAAGGTGAAGGCTTGCCCCCTCCTGGGATCCCCAGGGGTCCTCTCATGGGTACATGTGTGAGACCTGATCACTATGCGCCTGTGTTCCACACCCCGGTCAGCCTTCTGGATTACCTGTGTTGTACTGTCCCCAGCATGGGTGCAGTACTCAGTGGTGCCTGACCAGGTCAGGGGCGCCACAAATGTATATGCCCCCAGCCCCTCCTGTGATGCATATAATGTAGCCCCTAGCCTCCCCTGTGATGTATATGACACGCACGCACCGGGGCCGCAGGGTGACTCATTACCGGGCAGCAGTTCTGCTCTTGGGGCGCCGCGGTGGCATGGCCCGGGTCTGTGACCCCAGCGGTGTCTTTTAGGGAAAATGAAGGGAAAGATCACAGTTTATTTGTGACACCACCTATGGTATGCGGCAAGTTAGGTGCCGCCAGTGCGAGATGGGGCTCCCCAGGGCAGATGGTGACGCAGCTTAGATAGTGCAGCTCCCACAGGTAGAGCGGGCTCTAGGGCGGATGGGGATGGTAGTAGTAGTCTATGATGGCGGGTGCAGGCGAATGACGGAGCGACACAGGGATGTAGTCTCAAAGTTTTTACTCACTGTAGCAGATTCCAGGGTAACACGACATGCCAGTGACCACCCTTGGAGTGCTGGGATTCACCGTGATGGGCTCCAGCCGATCCCGGAGTAGTTTGGAGGTTGAGACCGGTGCACCTTTCTTAAGTGTACTTTCCCTGGTCGTCTCTGCACTTGCTTCCTCCTCCTGCCTTGTGCCCTTGCTCACTGAACCCTGTATCAGTGCCCGTGGACCCTGTGGGGTGGCGTGAAGGACCATTGGTCCTTGTGGGTCACCTTCCAGCGAATTCGTGTGCGGATGTGGCTTCGGTGCTTGAAGTCACCCCAGCTGTTGGTTTTGCTAGTGGAGTACGTAGGTTCTTCTCCTCTAGCCTAGGGACCAATCCCCGTGGTGCGACCAAGTCCTTCCACCTGTAGATTATGTGTGGACCAAGGCCACGGAAGGTTAGCTCCCGTGGTCTCTATGACCCTTTCTGTTGGTGCTTGGGCCGAGTTGTACCTATTCCAGGCCGCGGGACTTAGCTCCACCACTGCTCCTCTTTCTCTCTCCACACTCTACACTGTGTTCCCACTTGTTGTACTGTGTTCCCACTCCTAAGGTTGCTTTCACACATCCGGTTTTTCCTGTGCGGCAAAATCTGGCGCTTTGTAGAAAAACCGCAACCGTTTTTCTTTGTCGCCGGTTGCGTTTTTTTTGCATAGACTTTCATTAGTGCCGGATTGTGCCGCATGGGCTTGCGTTCGGTCCGGTTTTTGCCGCATGCGGCAGATTTAGCCGATGCGGTGGCCAGATGGAACGCTGCCTGGCACGTTTTTTTGTCCGGCAAAAAAACCGCATCGCGCTGCATCCGGCCGATGCAGCGCAATTTGCAATGCATGCCTATGGACGACGCATGCGGCGTCCTGCGGCAAACACCGCATCCGGTCGCCACATGCGTTTTTTTCCACTGCGCATGCTCAGTAGCGTGCCGCAAGCGGCAAAAACCGGACGGGCCGCATGTCAAAAACTTATGCAAAGGATGCGGTATTGTCGCCGCATCCATTGCATAGGTTTTAGAGCCGCATTGGCCGGCTCTGTTAAAACCGGATGTGTGAAAGCAGCCTAAGGCTCCACCTCCCCAGCCTGGCTTTGGGTATAATCACGCCCTCTGCCATGTCTGATTTGGAATTACTGAGCCTGGGTGTTGTGATTTTGTGTAAACTGGTGTTTACCTCCTCCTTACCCAGAATAGAAACCCATACCTCTGGATGAGGTGCAGTACCTCTGTGGTGACCACATATATACTGTAGCACCTGCCTCCCCTGTGATGTACATACTGTAGCCCTCAGACTCCCCTGTGATGTATATACTGTAGTCCCCCCTCCCCTGTGATGCATATACTGTAGCTCCTAGCCCCTCCTGTGATGCATATACTATAACCTCCAGCCCCCCCTGTGATATATATACTGTAGTCCCCAGCATCGCCTGTGATGTATATACTGTAGCCCCCAGCCTCCCCTTTAATGTATATGTAATGCCCTGGACCCCAGGGGTCACAGGTAATTAAATCTACCACATACACACACACCCACATCCCCTGTGAGGTCACACACATGTCACCCGAAAGGGAGACCTGATGCCTCCCTCAGGGCTAGTAGAGCACACCAGGTGGGCGGAGTCAGGTGGAAAGGCACGCCCACCGAGGAGACTACTGTCCTGGGGCAGGAAGTTCAAACAGAGGAGTTTGGAGTTGACAGTGAGTGGTAGAGGAGCAGCTGTCAGGGACCTGGGTAGGAGCCTGGGCTCCTTAGAGAACATCAGGCAGGCAGGCGGTGGTGGCCGTCTGCAGGAGTACCGGTACAGCAACCGGCAGAACCGTATGGACCGGGCCTGGGTTGGAGCCCGCCGGTCCTGAACTGGGGAGTCAACCGTGTACCAGAGCACCAACAGAAGGGTGCTCAGACCCCGTCCTAGCTTAGAAGCCACTGAGTATGGGCAAATTGACTGATTGCTGGCCGGACCTCACGGGTTCATCCACACCCAAAGTCCCGAAAGAAGGCAGAAGCCCACCGAGACCGGGTGAGCGCCACCGCCAAGGGCCAAACACCCGACGGGCCAGCGCCTGCGAGCAACCGAGGGCTCCTCCGGCAGCTCGACACCGGGGAGCGGGCTACCATTGCTCAGGCAGGGGGGCCGAAACACTAACATCCAGAGGTGCACGGGAAAAGGGGCCACCATCAACCCCACAGGGGACATCAGCAGACGGCCGCGGGGACCGACCACTTTCGAACTTTGGTTTACCAGTGACTCTGAGTGTGAATCAATCGTGAGTACACCAGTGCCATCCGGGTACGACACTACACCGCGGCACGGCGCCCTGCACCCTGACGACATCAGCCCTCACAGTCAGTCCCCCACTGGGCCCCGGGACACACCGCCCCTACCCACGGAGGGGCTAACATCTCAGCTGCAGCCGCAACACCGATCCTGGACGAGCACGCAATCACTTCAGCCGCAGCGGTGGTGCATCTCCCGTCACCACGACCCGTGGGTGGCGTCACGACCCGTTACACAACCACCACCACCCCTTCACCGCCTCCCCTTAACAAGAGCGACATGGCCCCTGGTCCGAAGGCGCTCGTGCCACAGAGAACCCGAGCCCGGACCTCGAGCGGCTCGGCCCGAGCAAGCAGAGGAAGCGGCCGGACCCCTCTCAGGGCGGTACATATATACTTTAGCCCCCAGCCCCTCCTGTAATGTATATACTGTAGCTCCTAGCCCCTCCTGTGATGTATATGCAGCAGCGTCAGTGTGCACTGTACGGCCATTTCTGTTAGTGGTATCCATCACACAGCAGCCTGCACAGCCACATGCCCAGGAGGAACTGGACGGAGACAAGCGGGGGAGGGGAGTGAGGCTGCTGCTGGCTTCCCCATTTTAAAAATATCTGTAATGTGTCTGTGTGCATGTATTGTGGCGCCCCTGAGGCTTCTGTCGCCACAGGAACATTGCACCCCATCCAGCGGTGTGATGTCCCATTCTGGGTAAGGAAAGGGGTGAACGCCGGTCCATAGGCAAATTCACACTACACCCATTGTTAAGTACACACAAGGACCAGGGACAGTGACAGCAACCCTCCCATGCTGCATTCTGGGAGGGGCCGTAAGACCCATCCCTGCTCCCATAGGGTGGTAGCTGAGGAACTGGGTGGGTGGGAGGAGCAGACAGAGAAAGGAAGGTCAAGAGAGAGTTTCAGTTTACCTCAGGGAGGAGTGGAGGGAGGAGGTCTGCGGGAGGCAGAGGAGACAGACAGTCTACAGGAGGCAGAAGGGAAAGAAGAAGTAGTGCTCTAGTCAGCCAGGAGCAAGAGAAGAAAGTGACGCTTCCTGGTGAAGACCCTGGGACTCAGAGGGTCCAGGTGACACCAAGCAGAGAGAAGAAGGGGTCCCAGGGCCACGGGTAGCTGTAGAGCTGTGGTGGCCTGCTCTATAGGAACATCGGTGGAGGGATCAAGCTGCAAACAGGGGACGGTCCCTAGAAACCGGAGGAGGAAAAATCATCTCCAACAGTAAAAACCGAGGCCCAGGGAAAGCTGCAAGCTCCCCGGGCCACAGCCCACAGCAGAACCTCTAGAAAGGGGGTAAATTACCGACAGGCGAGCCCCTGGCCCGGAGGCTGTAGTGGAGGCCGAGCCAGGTTCAGCCAACAAGGGCAAGGCTTAAGGAGACAACTGAGGAAAGGAACACATAGAGGGGTGCACCGGCTTTCACTCCAGGATCTACTCCGGATCGGCGGAGGTCCCTGACAGTGGGTTCCAGCAGTCCAAAGGCACCAGTGTGCTGCAGCCAGGAACTGTGAGTAAACATCTTGGAATTGCACCCCCTGGTGTTGTCTCCGTTATTCCGCCTGCACTATTCCATCACTGCATAGACACTTACAAGCACCAACTGTTGCCCCGGGGCACCGCTCCACCTGTGGGGAGCAGTACCACCATTGCTGCCATTCCATCAGCCCCGGAGGCCCCATACAGCAGCGGTGGCTTAATAGCCGCAAACCACAGGTGGCGTCACGAAATACAAACTTTAATCACCCCCCAAGTCACCAGCCATATTAATTGACCCCACCAGGGTACGGAGTCGGGCCCCACCACCACTGACGACCCCTGGACTAGTCCGGCCCGGCACCGGGTGTCCCATAGCCCTGGGGTGGGCGAGTCAGTATCATGTGTATATCTATGTATGTCAGTGTATATGACTGTGTGTGTCTCAAATTCAGATCCATTGAAAAGGTTAAGAAGTCGGATAGAGGAGGGGAACGTCAAAGTAAAATCTTAAATCGTGAGTCCTTTTAAGCTTGATACAAGGGTTCCTAAGGGTCTGAATATGCGCCAAGACGTAATTGTTCAATATAATTAATTCAGGATAAAATAGTGATGTTATTCATGTGTTTTTATTATACTTCTCTTATATTATTGCTATTTTATATATGCATTTATCTATGAGTGATCTTTCCCTGTGCACAGGTGCGCCTGTCAGGTGTTGGTGAGAGACAATGTGGACTCCAGCAGGTAACCTGGTGCATGCTGGGATTTAGCACACTATATAGGGGTATTGCCATTCATTGTTAGTATCCATGAATAAGACTTAGCGATATTTTTCATGTTGAATCGCGTTGGTCATGTGTCTTGTGTCTGTTGGATGTCATCTGTCATGAATTTTTAATGAAGGGATAAAAATGATTTTTTAATTTATTCCTGCCTGAGATCCGCTGGATTTAGTTCTTGCGCTGGATTCATTCCATGCTGCCCATCCAGACAGGCCTGGTCCCGAGTCTCCGGAGACCTCTCGTAGAAGGGGAGGTACTGCCACGGGTGTGTCACAGGTGACAGACAGTCATGTGGTTTCTGTCAATAGAAGATCACAGCGTTTGGCTGCACAGAATGCTCCCTGACTTTCCATTGTTCCTGCTGTCAGTATTCATTAGTATATGTAGCTTTCCTGGTGGATTCATCTCTCCTCCTATAGGACCCAGCAAGAGCTCGCCTTACACCCAGCTGCTGATCATCAGTATTCTCTTGGAGCTTATATACCCTTTCCTTCCCTAGTCTGGTGCTGGTAATATTGTTCAGTACATTCAAGCTCTGGTTGCAAGCAAGTGGCTTGTACTCCTCTCTGGTATTGTTGCTGAAGCTTTGCTGAACTCCTACCTGAGTCCTCTGTAGATAAGTATTTTCCCCCTGTGTGTCCTCCTTGTGTCGTCTATAGTAGTTAGTGGGGTTGACGAAGAGCTCATCCCATCCATTCCCTATTTAGTGCCCAGCACCAACTCGGTGCATTAGGTGTGGAACCTATCTAGGGTAGTGTGGGGCCCCAGGGCCCAGTAGTAGATTTGGTTAGGGGTCACCATCTTCCCTTTCACCGTACGCGTGGTACTTCTCCATACCTAGTGTGACAGCGCCCCTATACTCCCACTTATCCATACTGCCCCCTAAACTCCAACTCATGCATACTTTTCCCCCTATACTCCCACTTATGCATACTGTCCTCCTATGCTTCCACTTATGTACACTGGCCCTCCTAAGCTCCCACTTATCCATATTGTCCCCCATATACTCCCACTTATCCATATTGTCCCCCATATACTCCCACTTATCCATATTGTCCCCCATATACTCCCACTTATCCATATTGTCCCCCATATACTCCCACTTATCCATATTGTCCCCCATATGCTCCCACCTATCCATACTGTCCTCCTATGTTCCCACTTATCTATATTGTCCCCCATATGTTCCCACTTATCCATATTGTCCCCCATATGTTCCCACTTATCCATATTGTCCCCATATGCTCCCACGTATCTATACTGTCCCCCATATGCTCCCACTTATTCATACTGTCCCTCATATGTTCCCACTTATCCATATTGTCCCCCATATGCTCCCACGTATCTATACTGTCCCCCATATGCTCCCACTTATTCATACTGTCCCCCATACGTTCCCACTTATCCATATTGTCCCCCATATGCTCCCACGTATCTATACTGTCCCCCATATGCTCCCACTTATTCAAACTGTCCCCCATATGTTCCCACTTATCCATATTGTCCCCCATATGCTCCCACGTATCTATACTGTCCCCCATATGCTCCCACTTATTCAAACTGTCTCTCATATGTTCCCACTTATCCATATTGTCCCCCATATGCTCCCACGTATCTATACTGTCCCCCATATGCTCCCACTTACTCATACTGTCCCCCATGGTCCCACTTATCCATACTGCGCCCCCAAGTTCTTATCTCTCCATGCTGTTCCCCCTTCTTCATACTGTTCTTTCACCTCTAAATATTGTGCCCCTCTTTTTCCATGTGGTCCACCACCAAACACTGCTCTCTCGCACTGTCCCATAATGTGCGCTGTCTCTGGCTGCAGTCTGACGCTGTGTCTTTGCCACCTCCGCGGCACAACGTGATGCAGTGATGGACATTAAAGGTCACTTCTATGCACCGCGTATGCCTGGCAGTCCAGGGGCTGCTCCCTAACATGTGCGACCTTTGATAGGCCGGCGGCCATTAAACGTCATTGCTATGCGCTAAATGCTGATGTCAGTGCATGGAGCATAGCAGGGACGTTTGATCGCCTAGAGGCCTGCTCAAACGACCGCAGGTTACAGGCAGCGGTCCCCCTCTATATCCAGCTCGGGGGCCCACTGAGGATTCGGAGCCCACACTGTCCTGTCAGGCCAGTCAGACCCTGGTTGTGAGGGCCCCCCTCCCCTCTGGGCCCTGGTGCACCTGCACCAGCTATATATCTTTAGCGCCCCTGAAGACATCAGGGTGCTACAAGGTTCTGCATCCCCACCAGGATGCGAGGCCTACCCCTTTAGGGAACCAGAACCCCAGTGCCGGTAACTCCAAAAACCCAGGTAATGCCAGTTTTCCCCAACATTCCCCCATACAATGGTACTTAGCAAGGGTGGGACCAATGGATGGCCGCCTAAAGGTGGAGCCACTCCAGTCCACTAGTTGGCCAGGCGGGAGGGGCAGACTGTGGAGAGTAGTCAGTGTGAGAGTTGACAGTGAAGTATGAAGGTGGAGGGTGTGACTGAGCAACGTCCTAACTCAGGTTGACGGTGACCTGGTACCAAGGAGAATTGATTGCCGGTGTAGTACTCCCGGAACTACGCACCGACGGGGTACAGGACCCTAGGACAGGAAAGAGCTTCAAGCTAAGCTGTTAACACCTGCACAGCAAAGGGGACCATCAAGGACCTCGCTGACCCTAAAGAATCCGAAGACTCAGTAGCAAAGGGAGAACCGGGGACAGGACCAGAGACTCCAACCCCACAGGGTTCACACTACCATCAGGCGGACAGAATGGACAAACCACAGAACGGGGACCCCCAGTATTCTATACCACGGGGACCCACTTACCCGAGACAGGTGCAGGGGAAGAAGGTACCAGAGAACCAGACTGGCACTGGGACGAAGGGGACCTGGAGGAGAAACCAGACGGCCTCGGACAACCAGTTAACATCTCAAGTGAGTAAACCAGTTGCACTGAATATCTGTCTGGATTCCTTCTTCCGACGCCCACCGCACCATACACCCGCTGGGGCAATACCCTACTTGCGGAGGGACTACCACACTAGCTGCTAATACCATCAGCCCCAGTAGAGACATTCTGCAGTGGCGGCTCCCTACACTTAGCCGCAACACTGCAAGTGGCGTCACAAATAAACTTTATTCAAATATCCCCTGTAAATATCCCATTTACAAAAAGGGCCCAGGGCACGGAACCGGGTAATGGCCACCATCGTGACAATCCCAAGAGAGACACTGCCCGGAACCGAGTACCCCATATTCCTGGGTGCTACATATCCGCCACTGCCTTAAAGGCTCTTTTAAAGTTATCGGGTTGACAGCTGCCATGAGACCAGGTGACTGGGAACTCCAGTAACCTTACACTCTACCCTATTAGTTCCTTTAAGCTTTCTGGGCCTCACAGCTACTGGGACTGTCGGACTGCGCTACCGCCGTGTCACGCAATCTGACAGTCTGGCACTGAGTTCACCTGAGGTCACAGCTGGTGGTTCACACAGAGGGTACAGTGAGAACTGCCAGAAGTGACTTCAGATGAATTCAGTGCCGGACTGTTGGACTGTGCTGCCGCCGTGTCACGCAATCTGACAGTCTGGCACTGAGTTCACCTGAGGTCACAGCTGGTGGTTCACACAAAGGGTACAGTGAGAACTGCCAGAAGTGACTTCAGATGAATTCAGTGCCGGACTGTTGGACTGTGCTGCCGCCGTGTCACGCAATCTGACAGTCTGGCACTGAGTTCACCTGAGGTCACAGCTGGTGGTTCACACAGAGGGTACAGTGAGAACTGCCAGAAGTGACTTCAGATGAATTCAGTGCCGGACTGTTGGACTGTGCTGCCGCTGTGTCACACAGTCAGACAGTCTGGCACAGAGTTAACCTGAGGTCACAGCTGGTGGTTCACACAGAGGGTACAGTGAGAACTGCCAGAAGTGACTTCAGGTGAATTCAGTGCCGGACTGTCAGAATGTGCTGCCGCTGTGTCACACAGTCAGACAGTCTGGCACAGAGTTAACCTGAGGTCACAGCTGGTGGTTCACACAGAGGGTACAGTGAGAACTGCCAGAAGTGACTTCAGGTGAATTCAGTGCCGGACTGTCAGAATGTGCTGCCGCTGTGTCACACAGTCAGACAGTCTGGCACAGAGTTAACCTGAGGTCACAGCTGGTGGTTCACACAAAGGGTACAGTGAGAACTACCAGAAGTGACTTCAGGTGAATTCAGTGCCGGACTGTCGGACTGCGCCGATGCCATGACACTCAGTCAGACAGTCTGGCACAAAGTTCACCTGAGGTCACTTCTGGCAGCTCTCATGCTGCTTAGAGTCTCCCGGAGGTCGTGGTGAGTGGTCACGTGTTCTAATGTCACTGCTCACCGCGGCCTCTGGACGTCGGGTGGATAATAGCCCCAGCTGTCTGCTTCTAAAGCTGAATTGTGCGCAGTATTACATTATATGGAGTTAGCATTCACACACTATATGACAGTATTATACCGACACTGTATGTAGGGAGCAGTTACTGTATGAAATCAGATCATTGCAGGTTATTATTTAGTCACAGTACGGTGGAAATCAGCTGCCTGTATGCGGTCTTATTCAGTCATCAGGTCACTGTATGACATTAATATTCAGTTAGTATATGGAAGCACTATGTAGACGCTGTATGGCGATATTATTCGGTCATTTTATGGCGGTATTATTTAGTCACTATTTGGTCATTATATTTAGTTACTACTATGGTGAAAATATATATTATCTATCTATGCCGATCTTATTCAGACATTATGGCGGTCATATTTAGTCATTATATGGCGGTTGCACAGCTCAGATCAGGGAACATCTTATACTCCGCTGCATCCAGGAATATTCGCTCCTCACGTTGTGTGATCCAGGGAAACGTTTTGTAATCCGGTGATGTTTCCGCTGTGCCGGGAATCAGAATGGCCACACGTGAAGCTGCTGATGTACATTTGTGGTGTCCTCCCCCGAGGAGCGCCGTGTGCCAGGCCTATCATGGGCGCCATGGTGCCATTGACCCTGCTCACTGATTCTGTGGTGCACTATATGGCAGACGTGTGGTGATCTTTTGCCCCACGAGTCTCTGATCTGAGATCTAATCGGTGAGTTAGGATGTCGTCATGTGGTCACTTGGATGAATTGCTGTGAAATGATGATATGGATTATGGCTGGACTCGCGGATCTCCCAGTATCGCAGATGTCTCCTCAGGGGGTGAAGGGGTCGGGTCACCAAGATGAGGCCACAAACCTGTCTGACCTGACGTGAAATTTGTATAATGACACAATGGCCTTACAGATGAGATCGGTGACCTTACTGCGACCATAGAGATACCAGCAGCCACAGGAGATCCATCATCATCTGGAGATGTGCGTCACACACCGTCCAGTCTGACAGCGCTGTGTTATATCCAGCATCAATAGTGCCGCCATAGAGGAACCACTGAGCCATGAGTAGGACACAAACCTCTGATAAATCCTAACAGTTTTTTACAATGTATCAGTCCAGAGTCCACGCTGCGCTTTAGCTATGAGAAGTGTCAGGTCTGGACGGATTCTAGATGTAAATAGAATGTTTCTATTCTTTAGCAGCAAGCTGAGATCTTAAAAGGTGTTGTCCACTCCCTGGACAACACCTTCTAAATCTGAGCGTTTACCACCATTAAAATAAAAAAGCGAGGGGAAAAACAGGTATAGAAGGGGCTGTCCAAGTAGTAATCCCTTTAACAATCTTTAAATACATACAGTAAAAATGGTAGAGTATGTGCATGTACTAATGATGGTTTGTAATGCTGTATTCATGTACTGATGGTTGTTTTGGTGTTTTATTCATTTACTGATGGTAGTTCTGGTGCTGTATTCAACTCCTGATGATGGTTCTGGTGATATATTCATGTACTGATGATAACTATTATTATTTATAGAGGGCTATTAATTCCATGGTGGTGTACATGAGAAGGGGTTAGATACAAATATAAATGACAGTAAACAAACTAATAATGACAGACCCAGACTGGTACAGAGGGGAGAGGGTCCTGCCCTAGTGGGCTTACAGTCTACAGGATAATGCTGTTGTATTTATGTACTGATGATGATTCTGTATTAATATACTGAAGAAGGTTATGGGTTTTTTTCCTATATTGATAGTGTTTCCGTTGCTGTATTCATGTACTGATGATGATATGGGTGCTTTATTACTGTACTGAAGAAAGTTCTGGGGTCTTATTAATATACTGATAGTGATTCTGGTGCTGTATTAATGTACATGGTGGTTCTGTCAATGTATTTATGCACTGATAATTGTTTTGGTGATAAATTAATGTACTGATGATGATTCTGGTGCTGTAGTCATGAACTGATGAGGGTTCTGATGATGTATTCATGTACTCATTATTGTGCTGGTGATGTATCCTTGTACTAATTATAGTTCTGGTGATATATTAATGTACTGATGATAGTTTTGGTGCTGTATTCCTGTACTGAAGAAGATTCTGAGGTTGTTTCTGGTGTTTTATTCATGTACTGATGATAGGTTTGATTATGTATTCACGTACTGATGGTTCTGGGGATGTATTAATGCACTAATGATGGTTCTGGTGCTGTATTTAAGTATTAATGATATATTCATGAACTCATGATATTTCTGCCGTTTTATTCCTGTACTGATGGTGGTTCTGTATCCCTGTGCTGATAATTGTTTTGCTTTTGTATTTATGTACTAAAGATTGTTTTAGTGTTTTATGCATGTACAAATGATGCTGTATTAGTGTACTGATGGTTTTTTTTGTGAGGTATTCATGTACTGATGGTAGTTCTGGTGCTGTATTCAGGTACTGATGATGTATTCATGTACTGATGGTTCTGAGGTTCTATTCCTATACCGATAGTGGTTCCAGGATTTTTCTTCCTAAACTGATAGTGGTTCTGCAGATATATTTATGTACTGTTTATTGTTCTGTTGATGTACTGATAATGGTACTGGTGCTTTATTCATGTACTCTTGATTATGCTAGTGATATATTCATGTACTATTGATAGTTCTAGTGATATATTCATGTACTGATGATTCAACTGCTGTACTGATAATTGTTCTGGTGCTGTATTCCTGTACTGAAGATGGTTATGAGGTTGTTTTTTGTACTCATGATAGTTCTTGTGTTGTATTCATGTACTGATGATGGTTTTGGTACTATATGTATTGATAGTTCTGGTGATATATTCATATACTGATGATAATTCTGCCGCTGAATTCATGTACTAATGATGCTTCTAGGACTGTATTAATGTACTGATGACTGTCCTGGTGACATTCATGTACTATTGATAGTACCTATGGTGATTCTGTGGATCTATTCATGTACTGATGATGGTTGTGGTGCTGTATTCATCAACTAATGATAGTTTTGGTGACATATTTATGTACCGTTGGTGGTTCTGATGTAGTCATGTACTGATAATGTAGTCATGTACTGATTATGGTGCTGTATACCTGTACTAAAGAAGATTCTGTGGTTGTATTCCTGTACTGTTGATGGTTGTGGTACTATATTCTTGTACTGATAATTTATTTGGTTCTGTTTTCATGTACTAATAGTAGTTCTGATGTTGTCTTAATAATCATTAACTTGTTAGACTTAACAATTTGTCAGATTTGACAATAGATCTTTATAGGGTCAATATGCTGTCCATTTCACATATTGACAAAGAAAGATTGAAAATAAAGCCATGTGAATGACTCTCTCTCTCTCTCTCTCTCTCTCTCTCTCTCTCTCTCTCTCTCTCTATATATATATATATATATATATATATATATATATATATATAAATGTCACCTGAACAACTGTTTGACCAAAGCCTCCATACACTTTAGCTGTCAGGCGAATGATAGTTTGGTTGCCTGTTCTGCTGGCAACTATCTTGCACAAGTCTCCTGTGTTCTATGCAAAAGGGTCGCTGCCATACATCTCTGGTGTCAGCTTATCTTTTAGAGATGGAAAGACTTTGCAGTCTGAAATCAGACATGCTGGATATTTATCAGCACTGACAATCATTTGTCAGGAGTCCCCATACACATTAGACTTTTGACCGAACCTGTCAATATTGGTGGGATTGGATGACATTAGTCTAATTTATAGGGGCCTCAACTACTATATACAACATATGGTCTCTTAGTCTGACTTACTAGTAGGAGGCTTGACCACTAAAAGCTCCTAAAGCAGCATGAACACTGAATGTGACCCTACAGCAAAGTGGGAGCTGGTATATTTGCAAAAGACCAACTACATATTAATGTGTATGAATGTATTTTGGGAGATGAGAAATGTCCCCAGATGTGGTGGGGTCACATACTTTTCTCCATATTAATATCTATGGATGAAGATGGCTGAAGATCAGGGCTGGCCAGGAGCAAGGCAAAGAGGGCGGCCCAGACATCTTCACCATTAGAAGTATCTCTGGTATCAGGGACATCTATAGACCCCCTAGTCTGAGGACCAGTTTAGGAGCCCCAATCCTCTGTTATCCCCTTGCACTCCATGACATTAGGACTGTTGCACTTAATGATGAATGTGGTTTAAGAGAAGCAACAAAATCTGTAGAGAATGTAGAAAACGTCAAAGCCTGTGCTCCATTGTTGGATCCTTCCGGCACGATGTATCCCAGGCTCCTGCCCCCTAATTTATCTATTAGTGGTGAGCAGTCACATAATCATGATGCTCCTCTTACAGTAACTGACCGATCAGGAGTCTCCTCATTTCTTCCAGTTCTGGACTTTCCACATTTTGGGGATAGGAGCAGGACAAGCAGGATGTTCCAGGGTCGGAGACTTTCCAGGGTTTATGGCGTCAGTGGGTGAAGCGGATAATTGTGTCTCATCCTAAAGAAGATGGACTGGAATCATCAGGAACGTTTCCTGCAGCGTCACTGGGTCAGGGGTGCGGGTGAGAGTGAAGCTTTTCCACCGCAGACCATTTTTGATTTTTCCGTTTACCTTTTTATTTTTCATAACATTGGGAGGACTTGTTATTGTGAGACGTGTTATAGTGAAGGATAACACTGTTCATTTTATCATATAATGTATTTAAAAAGTAGAGAAGAAAAATCTAAATGTGGCGAAAGCTCTAAAAAAAAAAGCAATTCTGTTGTTGTTTGGTTTTTTTGGTTTTATGGTGTTAGTGGTTCACTAAAAATGACCTGTAAAATGATTGCATCGAGTCCATAGGATAATTCATATATTTTTTATTTTAGTTGTAAAAACAATTCAGAAATGATAACAATTGCTTTCTGAGATCCATAACTTATTTTTCCATCGATGTAGCTGTATCAGGCATCGATTTCTGTTGGTTACATTTGGAGGTAGACTGTACTGTATATTCGCGAGGCTTTTTGTTATTCAGTAACTTTATTTTGCTCATGCAGAACAAGGATACAATCAGTATCGAATAATAAGAATAATATCTAGAGCTGATATTGATAGATACAAAGACAAAACCAATGTCACAAAGTGCGTGTGCCAAGATGAGGCAGACACAGCGAACATCAAGGCCAAGGTCATCGTATTTGTCACCTATGTTTAAGGTCCTCTGAAATAAAGAATCATTTATTCATCCTGATAGATGAACTCTACAATAAAGGACCCTGAGAACAGGAGCATCCATCCTGGAGTAATAAACTATGGCAGAATGGAGAGCAAGACATTGGTTCCAAATTTTGTCACATTTTTCAGGTTGATACCAATGATGGTCCAGTCTTGTCATATGAGATAACAAAGCGTTAACGAGAGACATCCATTCAGTTATGGTTGAGGATTGAGCCACCGGCCACTTCACCATCACCGTCCTCACAGAATATAGAGATTGGGTCATAACAATGTCCACGTATCTTGTCTCAGAGGCTTAGAAGTAACTATATAGTAAATATTTTTGGGGGGCAGAGAAGGAATATTGATTAAAAGGTGGATATCAACTGGGAGGTGGAGGGTTAGGTGCCAGCACCAACATGGTAACGATAGACACGTTCCATAGTCTTGTACCCAACTGTCCTCTCGCAGCATAATATAAAATCTGGGCATGTGGCAGTTCAGCTGGTCTGCAAAACAGTAGAGTCCATCTCCCCGGTATCTTCACACACACTGGGAATATAAGCCTCACCCTAGTTCTCCTATCCTAGGTCCCCAGGTATAACAGATATGGGTCTTCCTCATTGTGCCCGATGGGAAGATGTGCACGAGTCCCAGCTATCCTGACAAGCCCCTCCATCGCTCGCCCTCCATTCCAGCAATGCCTGTTTGAGGACTGGGTGAGATTCCAAAGATGCTAGCCCCAGCCTCCCACAACACAAAACCAAAGATGCAATTAATGCAAATATACCTTGTTAAATGGAGAGCTTCTGTTGCCTACCACTAAGTGAGATGTGACTTGCCAAATAGTATAACCTCATGTCTGTAATACCATGCCCCCAGCCTCTCACAATGCCACAAAATGTCTAGTGTGTGACAACTCAGCGTCTGGCCACTTGTGGGGGGTGAACTGTTTTTAATTAGGCCAGATGTATGGTTCCTTTGTTTCGTAAATCAAAAGAAGTTACCCATTGTCTCATGTCAGATTGATCAGAGCCCTATTGTCTGTTAGATGCAGATTGCCTGCTAAATATGAATTGTGTCAGCCTTTTTGACTACATAATTCAGAGAAAAAATATGCAGTCAGATTGAACTAGCGAACAATGAGAGAGCAGCCATCTCCACTAATCCTGTAAGACACAATACCCTGAAAAAAGAGCTGAGGGGTATAAAAGGGTCTGCTCCTGACACCATATTCATATTCTACAGAACTTCAGCCTAGGATCCACGGTTCTAAGGATCACAGAACTGCTTCACCGCTGAACGCTAAGCCCACACATTCACTTGGAGAACTTAGGTTGGGACTAGTCAGTTGCCTGGTTACATACCTTGCTGTGCTTTGTCAGCTTCATATCCTTACCGCTATGTCCTCTCAGTGGGTGTCTGCCAAAAGTTGGGTGCTGCTGGCTGGGATAGTTGGCCCTGAAAACCCTGACGTCACAAAGATTCCAATCCCTGGTGGACCAGTGGAAGGGTGAAACTGTCACTTGTACCATCTTGTGTTGTTTCTGGGAATGTACGATATGTTTTTGCCTGTTGGTGACCAATAAAGTCTTACCAATGTGTGGTTCCCTCACTCTGCGTTGTCTGAATAGTGTTCTGCTCATGGGAAAGGAGTGCAGACGTTCAGTGGGATGAGCCGTGGTCCATGTAGTCTTTTTGTAGACAGCCAGGCCAGCGGACGAGAGCAGCCACTGACCTTCATGTATCCACATAGTGGTTCCCCTCGTCGTCCAACATTTTTTAGATCATAGGAGGGACAGGAGTGGTGTTACATTTAGGTGCATGTTCTGTCACAGATCTGGAGACCATGACCCCCAAGTACATGATGGTTGATTACTCCAATATTGGTGCGTGTGCCATACATTTTCTAGGGGAAGCCATTATATCTATAGATAACAAACTGGGCTTGGACCAATTAATTTGGTGTCATGACAGGGAATCAAAGTAATGTAGACAATCCATAATGCTTTCGAATGACAAATCAGAACCATCAACTGTATATAAGGTAACTTTCTTGCTTAACGGGGCACCTCAAAGCCGAATACTGCAAGGTCCTGCCATAGACGTATTGAAGTAGGCTGCTTGGCAGCATGGATGCCACGCTCCTTCGCCAAAGGACTCCTGTGTGAGTGTGAACCTGTAGGGGGTGTGTGGAACCCATCAGCATCCATCTTTTCATCCTCTTGTGTAGAAGCTACTGTGCAGGAATCACGCAACACAAGGGTTTTCTACCAAAACACTCGTTATTAGATGTTTGTGAAAATCAACTTGTGACAGTACCCCTCCCTCTAAGAATGGCCTCTGGACCCTTAGGACCAGTCTCTCAGGATGGAAACAATGAAATATCCTATCCATGTGCTCAGCATGGATATCTGAGACTGGTACCTGAGTCCTCTCCTCAGGAACATAACCCCGCTAATGAACTAAGAGCAAAACGAGAATCAACAATCTTGGACACCTGGAATTCTCGAGACCTACCGACTATCGACTAAGACTGGAGGCGTAAGTAAGGGAAGAGGGGTTCCTGAACCCACATATTTCCTCAACAGAGATCTATGGAATTATGAATCTTGGAAGATGCCGGTTGTGCCAGACGGAAAGCAACAGGATTAATCACCGTTCTAATTTAGTGTGGACCAATAAACCTAAGTCCTAACTAAAGTGAAGGCGCCTTAAGCTTAATGTTTGTGGCAGATAATCACACCAGATCACCCACACACAGGTCTGGACCAGGCACACGTCTACAGTCACCCACACGCAGGTCCGGACCAGGCACACGTATACAGTCACCCACACACAGGCCAGACCAGGCACACGTCTACAGTCACCCACACGCAGGTCCGGACCAGGCACACGTCTACAGTCACCCACACACAGGTCCGGACCAGGCACATGTCTACAGTCACCCACACACAGGCCAGACCAGGCACACGTCTACAGTCACCCACACGCAGGTCCGGACCAGGCACACGTATACAGTCACCCACACACAGGTTCGGACTAGGCACACGTATACAGTCACCCACACACAGGCCAGACCAGGCACACATCTACAGTCACCCACACACAGGTCCGGACCAGGCACATGTCTACAGTCACCCACACGCAGGTCCGGACCAGGCACATGTCTACAGTCACCCACACACAGGCCAGACCAGGCACACGTCTACAGTCACCCACACGCAGGTCCGGACCAGGCACACGTATACAGTCACCCACACACAGGTTCGGACCAGGCACACGTATACAGTCACCCACACACAGGCCAGACCAGGCACACATCTACAGTCACCCACACACAGGTCCGGACCAGGCACATGTCTACAGTCACCCACACGCAGGTCCGGACCAGGCACATGTCTACAGTCACCCACACACAGGCCAGACCAGGCACACGTCTACAGTCACCCACACGCAGGTCCGGACCAGGCACACGTATACAGTCACCCACACGCAGGTCCGGACCAGGCACATGTCTACAGTCACCCACACGCAGGTCCGGACCAGGCACATGTCTACAGTCACCCACACGCAGGT
This sequence comes from Anomaloglossus baeobatrachus, assembly GCF_048569485.1. Classification (NCBI taxonomy): domain Eukaryota; kingdom Metazoa; phylum Chordata; class Amphibia; order Anura; family Aromobatidae; genus Anomaloglossus; species Anomaloglossus baeobatrachus. The sequence continues at coordinate 11,584,880 of NC_134358.1, read as the reverse complement.
CCGGACCAGGCACACGTCTACAGTCACCCACACGCAGGTCCGGACCAGGCACACGTCTACAGTCACCCACACGCAGGTCCGGACCAGGCACACGTATACAGTCACCCACACACAGGCCAGACCAGGCACACGTCTACAGTGAGCTGCACATTTATACTTAGAATCCATCAGTACTGAGTGCAGACACCGCCACTCCCTTCTAAAGAATGGGGACAGTTCTTCACAGGGTTACCCCCCTACCCCCTATCCCCAGAAAACTCCTGGACAAAGCATCAGCTTTAATGTTCTTAGAAAAAAAAAAATCTATTGAAAAACAAACTGAGTCAAGGTAAAGAAGATTTTTATGGTCGGTAATTACAGTAACAGAATTGATACCTCCATCCAGAAAGTATCACCACTCCTTAAACGCTAACTTAATCTCCAGTAATTCCCTTTTACTAAAATCTTAATGACGTTGAGCAGAAGATAATTTCTTAGAGAAGCAGGCGCATGAATGCATTTTACCAAAGAGACGTACCTTGGGACAATACAGCTCCCACTCCCACCTCTGATGTATTAACCCCCACTGTAAAAAGTTGATACACATCAGGCTGTATTAATACAGGTGCCTACAAGAAGCACTTTTTAAGACGGTCGAAAGCACATAAAGCATCATGAGTCAATTTATAGCCGTGTGTACCCTTCTTAGCCATCTCAGTAAGTGGTCTTGTTATAACAGAAAAATTCTTAATAAACTTTAGATAATAATTCGCAAAACCTAGAAAACGTTGTAGAGCTTTAACGTTCTCAGCACGGTCCCATGTCAAACTAGCTCGTAATTTAGTGGGATCCATCCGAAAACCTGCAACTGAGGTAATGTAACCCAAACACGAAATGTATGATCGCCTGAACGACAAACACATTTTTTTAGCTTAGTGTACAATGGATTCACTCTGAGGATTTGTAATACTTGTCTGATATGTTCCAAATGAGACCCAAAATACCATGAATATATGAGAATGTCATCAAGGTAAACCATTACAGATTTCCCCAACAGATGAGAAAACACATCAGTAACAAAATGCTGGAAAACCGCAGGCGCATTGGTCAAACCAAATGACATCACCAGGTTTTCGAAGTGCCTCCCAGCATATTAAAGGCCATTTTCCGCTCATCCCCCTGTTTGATACAGATCAGATTATAGACCCTCCTAAGGTCAATTTTGGATGAAGCAGTTACCATTGGCAATCTGATTAAATAGGTCAGGAATGCATGGCAGAGGATACAGACCACGAACCGTTATCTGATTGATCTCTCGGAAATCCAGGCATGGCCATAGTCAACCATCCTTCTTTTTTATTCCCAATTAATGTCTTGTTAAGTTTTAACAAGTAAATGAGAATAATTAAGCAACATAATAAAATAATGAGGTCTGTGATAGAAGAATTTAAAACAACCTATACAAGGAAGTTAAGAAGAAGTGATGGAGCAGACAGGAAGCATAGAGAAAGAAAAACAGAGGACAAGCAAAAGAAGGAAGGGAAAGAAGCATAAGCACACCGGATCAGTCTCTGATTATTCCAGGATATGTCGGTAGAGAGGGGAAGAGAAGAAGGCCTCCCAATAAAACCATGATTGCCACAAAGTTTATTTCTTTGTGAACAAAGAGGACGAAGAAGGAAATATGGCACAAAAGTATTACAAAAAAGATTGTACATTTTATTGGAAATATCATTAAAAATATTAATCTCACAAAAATCACAGTATTTGCAGTATGTAATGAGCAAGAATGAAATCACAGGATCATGGATGGATAAAAACTCACAAACATAATATTGAACACAATTGTGGTAAAACAACCCTGACCGCCACAGAGAAAGGGAGCCCTGAACTGAAGATGGCACTAGTACTCCACAAAAATAAAGATAGGTACAGTTAGGTCCAGAAATATTTGGACAGTGACACAAGTTTTGTTATTTTAGCTGTTTACAAAAACATGTTCAGAAATACAATTCTATATATAATATGGGCTGAAAGTGCACACTCCCAGCTGCAATATGAGAGTTTTCACATCCAAATCGGAGAAAGGGTTTAGGAATCATAGCTCTGTAATGCATAGCCTCCTCTTTTTCAAGGGACCAAAAGTAATTGGACAAGGGACTCTAAGGGCTGCAATTAACTCTGAAGGCGTCTCCCTCGTTAACCTGTAATCAATGAAGTAGTTAAAAGGTCTGGGGTTGATTACAGGTGTGTGGTTTTGCATTTGGAAGCTGTTGCTGTGTCCAGACAACATGCGGTCTAAGGAACTCTCAATTGAGGTGAAGCAGAACATCCTGAGGCTGAAAAAAAAGAAAAAATCCATCAGAGAGATAACAGACATGCTTGGAGTAGCAAAATCAACAGTCGGGTACATTCTGAGAAAAAAGGAATTGACTGGTGAGCTTGGGAACTCAAAAAGGCCTGGGCGTCCACGGATGACAACAGTGGTGGATGATCGCCGCATACTTTCTTTGGTGAAGAAGAACCCGTTCACAACATCAACTGAAGTCCAGAACACTCCCAGTGAAGTAGGTGTATCTGTCTCTAAGTCAACAGTAAAGAGAAGACTCCATGAAAGTAAATACAAAGGGTTCACATCTAGATGCAAACCATTCATCAATTCCAAAAATAGACAGGCCAGAGTTAAATTTGCTGAAAAACACCTCATGAAGCCAGCTCAGTTCTGGAAAAGTATTCTATGGACAGATGAGACAAAGATCAACCTGTACCAGAATGATGGGAAGAAAAAAGTTTGGAGAACAAAGGGAACGGCACATGATCCAAGGCACACCACATCCTCTGTAAAACATGGTGGAGGCAACGTGATGGCATGGGCATGCATGGCTTTCAATGGCACTGGGTCACTTGTGTTTATTGATGACATAACAGCAGACAAGAGTAGCCGGATGAATTCTGAAGTGTACCGGGATATACTTTCAGCCCAGATTCAGCCAAATGCCGCAAAGTTGATCGGACGGCGCTTCATAGTACAGATGGACAATGACCCCAAGCATACAGCCAAAGCTACCCAGGAGTTTGAGTGCAAAAAAGTGGAACATTCTGCAATGGCCAAGTCAATCACCAGATCTTAACCCAATTGAGCATGCATTTCACTTGCTCAAATCCAGACTTAAGACGGAAAGACCCACAAACAAGCAAGACCTGAAGGCTGCAGCTGTAAAGGCCTGGCAAAGCATTAAGAAGGAGGAAACCCAGCGTTTGGTGATGTCCATGGGTTCCAGACTTAAGGCAGTGATTGCCTCCAAAGGATTCGCAACAAAATATTGAAAATAAAAATATTTTGTTTGGGTTTGGTTTATTTGTCCAATTACTTTTGACCTCCTAAAATGTGGAGTGTTTGTAAAGAAATGTGACAATTCCTACAATTTCTATCAGATATTTTTGTTCAAACCTTCAAATTAAACGTTACAATCTGCACTTGAATTCTGTTGTAGAGGTTTCATTTCAAATCCAATGTGGTGGCATGCAGAGCCCAACTACCGAAAATTGTGTCACTGTCCAAATATATCTGGACTTAACTGTATATTGACATTTAAACCACAAATGATGTAATCAAGGTGGTAATAGTGCCCGGTCAGTGGAAGGAAAAGAGGATTCCTGGGAGTGAGTCCTATATAGTCGTGTGGAAATAATCACAGGGAACCCTCAATGGGAAAAGGGAATGGGGAGAAAGGGGGGGGGAGGGAGAGAAGTGGGTGCACCAGGTGAGCGGTCCCAACGTCCGTTTCGCCTGAGCGCTTTTTCGAGGGAAAAAAAAGCACTCAGGCGAAATGGACGTTGGGACCGCTCACCTGCCGCCACGCTCTGCCTCCACACCAGGTATACTTTCAGGTTCAGTTTCCATTTATGCCAGCGGTGTATTCCAGGCACTTTACTTTCTCCCGCTGACATGTCTGGCACTTCTCTCTACCATCCCCTGTGTCCGGTCTCAGTTGTGTATGGCTGATTATGACTGTGGTTTATTACTTTTACTTCTGCTTCATGCCAGTCGTCCACACTATTGGCGCATACAACTGACTCTGAACTCATGTTTATTTGTTCACCCTTTACATGGGTGACTATGCTATTACCCTGCTCACTATTGTTGTAATCAGCTACACAATAGGGACCGTTCACCTGCTGGTACGCCTTTTGCCTCCATACTAGGCATACTCATAGTGTTTACTCGTGCCATTGGTGCACCTCAGGTGTTTTACTCCCTCCCGCTGATACTCCTGGCATCCTCCATCATTATTCTGTGTTCAGTTTCAGTTGTGTATGGCTGATTGGGAATTTGGTCTAACACTTTCATTCTGCCTTACCTCAGTGCTCCCTGACGATTGTTTAATCGGAGCATATACAACTGATCCTGAGTTTATGATTACTTGCCTGCCCACTATACAGGTGATAGTGTTATCACTGTGTTTATTACTGTTGTATTCAGTCCCACGACACTACACCCATACCTCTCTGCCACACGACTATTTCTACTATTCCCGGATGCACCACTGTTAGTCCGCATCATCCATAATTTCCTTAGTTCTTTATCTTCCCTTTGGCATTCCCTGTTCCATACAGGCTTATGTATCTGGGCTTTTTGAATTCGTACTCACTTTTTCTTTTTTGTGGACTACCAGTGGTGCACCCACTTCTCTCCCTCCCCCCCTTTCTCCCCATTCCCCAGAGCGTGGCGGCAGATGAGCAGTCCCAACGTCCATTTCGCCTGAGTGCTTTTTTTTCCCTCGAAAAAGCGCTCAGGCGAAACGGACGTTGGGACCGCTCACCTGGTGCACCCACTTCTCTCCCTCCCCCCCCTTTCTCCCCATTCCCTTTTCCCATTGAGGGTTCCCTGTGATTACCTCCACACGACTATATAGGACTCACTCCCAGGAATCCTCTTTTCCTTCCACTGACCGGGCACTCTTACCACCGTGATTACCACATTTGTGGTTTAAATGTCAATATACCTATGTTTATTTTTGTGGAGTACTAGTGCCATCTTTATTTCAGGGCTCCCTTTCTCTGTGGCGGTCAGGGTTGTTTTACCACAATTGTGTTCAATACTATGTTTGTGAGTTTTTATCCATCCATGATCCTGTGATTTCATCCTTGCTCTTTCCATATTGCAAATACTGTGACTTTTGTGAGATTAATATTTTAATATTTCCAATAAAATGTATAATCTTTTTTGCAATACTTTTGTGCCATATTTCCTTCTTCGTCCTCTTTGTTCACAATGTTCTTTGAAGTTGGCACCCTCCCTGTGGGAAATTGTTCGGATCTTTCCCCCAGTGTATATATAGACTAGCCATGCAATTTTTGTTTACAAAGTTTATTTCTTGTTGGGATTGAGCGTTCAGTGTTTCTATAAGGTGGATCACTGGATCACTGAGATTTCAGCAAACCATTCCTCCAGGGTAGGAGGATCTATTGATCTCCAATGTTGGGGAATTACTGTCTTGGCAGCTTGGAGAAGGTGTCTCGGCAGAGATTTCTTGTATAAGATTTGTTCATGGGGAACATGTATAGCAATGTTACCTCCGGGGAAGGGGAGATGGACACTCCTGTGATTTCTTTAGATACTTTAATTACTCCCTCCCAAAACAAACTATCAAAGAAGAAACCAGCAGCCACCGGAGACGAGGATGGCCTACCGTTACCATTAGCCAAACTCCGTTATGTACAGCACTTGTCTCTCAGGACCCGACAAGTTATAGAGTCTGCACTTGGCTAATTTTGTCCCCGGCATCAACCTTATGGTGCAGTCATAAGCTCTGTGCGATGGCCGCTCCTGACAACTCTTCTCAGAGAACTCATCCTCAAAATCTAAGACGGGATCCGGAAGACTAGTGGTTATCACCATATTACGGGTCAGTAGACAGTGTTCTTTACAATATGTGCTTCATTTATTGATATACTTACTGTGTTTTCCAGTCAACACCGGGGTTATGTAATGTAAACCAAGGGAGGCCTAACACAATTTGTGCAGGGAGGTCTTTAAGCACATAAAATATGAGCTCTGAATGGAGGACCCCTATATGGAGCTCCAGCCCCTGTACACACTCAACAAAACAACCTGAGAAAGAGGTGACGAATCAATGGCAAAAATCTGAACCAGACTAGATAACTCCTTCACCTCTAACCCAGAAGAACAAGCAAACTGTTCATTAATAATATCTGCCCCAGAACCACTATCCAGAAAAACAGTAATAAGGACATCTAGGTCCCTGACCTTCACCCTTGTGGGTAATAAACATTGAGACACCATAGTGGAGGAAATACATAGATCCAAGTTGGAAACCCCCAATCCACCTGGGTCTAGTAGTTTTCCAACTGCCATTTTTCCTTTTTCCTTTGCCACAGAAAAAACAAACTCCTCCCATTTTAGGAATTAAGGAGTTTCTACCCCTATGGAACATCCCGCCTGCTGCATGGGTTTGGGTGAGGTAAAGTCAGTACAGTAATCCCCTCATAGAGAGTCTTGGTATTATGAGACCTTTGTCAGAAATGGCGATCAATGCGTATTACTAGAAACATGGCACACTCAAGAGAAGGGGGGATTTCATACGTCACCTACTGCACTCCACCATGCCCTGTAGACTGTGGTCCCTCACTGGCAGGGTCCTCTCTCCTCCTGTATCCTCACCAATCCCCTGTAGACTGTGATCTCTCAATGGCAGGGTCCTCTCTCCTCCTGTACCCTCGCCATTCCCTGTAGAGTGTAAGCCCTCGCGGGTCTGGTCCTCTCTCCTCCTGTACCCTCCCCATCCCCTGTAGACTGAGCCCTTGTGGGCAGGGTCCTCTCTACTCCTGTATCCTCACCCATCCACTGTAGACTCAGCCCTTGTGTTTAAAAGTTAGACTTCGGCACTCAATAAGAAAAATGGAAGCTTGAAAATAAATTTTTCTTTCCAAAGGTACTTTTTTATTAGTATGTTCAAACAGAAAAATAATTGTGGGACATGTTGTTCAATCAACGTTTCGGCATTACCTCCACCATGCGTGACAGATGGCGTCAGGCACTCTTCCAGCAGTAGTTCTGCATCTCACAAATGTTCTTCTGTGTGATCCAAACACCTCAAGCTTCGATTCGTCTGTCCATAACACTTTTTTCCAATCTTCCTCTGTCCAATGTCTGTGTTCTTTTGCCCATATTAATCTTTCCTTTTATTAGACAGTCTTAGATATGGCTTTTTCTTTGCGACTCTGCCCTGAAGGCCGGCATCCCGGAGTCGCCTCTTCACTGTAGACGGTGACACTGGTGTTTTGCGGGTACTATGTAATGAAGCGGCCAATTGAGGACCTGTGAGGCGTGGATTTCTCACACTAGAGACTGTAATGTACGTGTCTTGTTGCTCAGTTGTGCAGCGCGGACTCCACTTCTCTCTACTCTGGTTACAGCCTGTTTGTGCTCTCCTCTGAAGGGAGTAGTACACATCGTTGTAGGAAATCTTCAGCTTCTTGGCAATTTCTCGCATGGAATATCCTTCATTTCTAAGAACAAGAATAGACTGTCGAGTTTCACATGAAAGTTCTCTTTTTCTGGCCATTTTGAGAGTTTAATAGAATCAACAAATGTAATGCTCCAGATCCTCAACTAGCTCAAAGGAAGGTCAGTTTTATAGCTTCTCTAATCAGCAAAACTGTTGTCAGCTGTGCTAACATACTTGCACAAGGGTTTTCAAGTAATTTCTAAATATCCATTGGCCTTCTAACACAGCAAACACAATGTACCATTAGAACACTGGAGTGGTGGTTGTTGGAAATGGGCCTCTATACACCTATGTAGATATCGCATTAACAACCAGACGTTTGCAGCCAGAATAGTTATTTACCACATAACAATGTATAGAGGGGATTTCTATTTAATGTTAGCTTCATTGCAAAAAATAATGTGCTTTTCTTTCAAAAATAAGGATATATCTAAGTGACCCCAAACTTTTGGACTGTAGTGTATATATGTCTATATATGATGCAAAAGGCAAAATAGGAAACATGTGATAACAAATTTCATATAATCATTGACCTCATGAGGAGAAAATAGCGGAATGTGCAAAACATACCAATTGTTTATAGGACAAACGGAGGCAATGCAAAAAGTCGTAGGCGATATAAGTGGCTGTGGGTGATATAGTACATGTGACCGACGTGTGCCTAATAGGAAAAAAAGGAATGGTTAAGATATTACATAGTAGTGGTGAATACAAATGAGGGGGTATGCCGATACAATGATAACATGATGGCAGTTGATCTGTCAGTTCCTGACATACCGTCGGGGAATTATATGGCTGTATAGAGGAAATAATAGATACAGAGTAAAAATGGAGGTATTAAAAAAGAGGAAAAAAATGTATACCTTGTATTATCAGGGCCATGAGTCTGTGGGCAGCTTGTAAAACTGGAATAGAGAGAAACACTGCATAGCTAATAGGTTGTGTGCACCTACAATATAGGGGAGAATTAGTGACATAAGGAAAATTAATAAGGGTACACCAATCTCCAAATGGAATAACTTGGTCAAAAATACAGAGTAATACCTTCTCAGGGTAGAGCAATCTCTTGGAATCAATTGTAGTAATACTGTATAACTGGAGTCAACTTACTAGGTAGTATGGTACAAGGATATAAGATGATACTTGTTAGGGGAATAATTGAGTGATCATGAAATGAAAATTAATTACATGGGTAAACGTACTATATTTTTGTAGGAGGTGGATGGCTCGGACTGTAGCACAGATAAAACCGTGTTTTTGCTTTGATACACTTTAATGAGTGAAAAATTGTGACCTCCGTCCCTGGATATCTTTCCCAAACCTTGGTAAAGTCATCCTGAATATATCTGATGGATACAGTGATGTGTTGAGAAAAGGTTGAGAATATTTCTTTGGCTGGTGACAGTAGAAGTGGAAGCCCGGCATTCCTCCTTCAGACACGTGTGTGGCAATGAGGCGGTTAATGCTTTTCTTTTGTTGGAAGCCTTAGATTTCGGTCCGGTTGACTTTTTGCTGACTTATTGACATTTGCACTCACAATTGTTTCTTCTTCAAGGAGACCCTTCACTTACCGCCTCGGGGGACGGCTATGGGGGCGACCTTGTCCTCTTGTTATGGACGCGTTATATAGATGACATAATGATGATTCGTCAGAAAAAAAGAAAAATCAAAGTGGTGTGTTTTGGCCTTAAATGACAAGAAGGCCATCATTGTGACGTGCAATTATCATAATACATCTGTTAAATTTAAGGCATAGTATTATCTAGAAGGGAAGATGGTGTTCTGCAAATATTTAGTGATGTCCCTGCCCCAGGCATTATCTGCACATCCTGCTCCTTTACAGGATCACAACCTTCTGTAAACTGAGACATTTAGGGATCTTCCTGCCCCAGACATCATCTGCACATCCCACGCCATTACAGGACCACAACCTAGTGAGACAATATCCTTTGTGATGACTTTAGGAGCCACGGTTCACCACTATCCCAGAGTGTCCCTCAAGCTAGGGGGCCCTATGCCATCCCTATTCAGGGACACTACTGATGGTAGAGAGGCCTGAGTCCCCTTCCTGGCCCTGCTCCTGACCACTCCTGATTTTATTCCCTCTCCTCCTCCCCCAGGGAGGGACAGGACAGGAGTATATTGAAACCACAAAAAAAGACAGACATGGGAAAACCAAAACTCTGTCACATAACAAGCACATACACTGGATAATATAATAAGAGATTCAGGAGGAAAACAAGAGGAGGAAGGAAGCTACAAAAGAACAGAGATAAATTCCACAACCACACCAACAAAAAGCACAAATAAAGCACAAATTTCAACACAGAGTCTGGGACACCAAAGCTCACAGACTAACACAGAATAAACTATAGCTGGCATAGGTAGAAAGATTCCACCAGCATAAATAGGAGGGGAGCAAATCTGATAGTACTTCCTACAACATGTGATTAAAGGAACAAACAGACTACCAGAGATTACCTCTTGCTAGCCTGCCTATGAATCAGCACACAACAGGTCAACACCTCAGTCTGCCTGTGTGGATGCCAGACACCAGAGAAACCATCAGATGGAGTGTCAGAATCTGCAATCTGAACAGAATCCAATGCCACCATGTCAGTCAGCAAAGTTTGTGTAAAACTCCATGTGACAAGAACACACAAGATATGTTCTAATGACCAGGGGTGAGAAGATCCATCTGCAGAAGATCAATTTCAAGTTACATTTACTGGAATACGCAAGTCCCTGTGAATGTGAACACTCTGATTCAATTCAGGCAGATCAGAAAGAAAAAATGAACTCCATTTTACACAAAGGTGAAGAGTCACAGAGCGGGCTACTGACATGAGGCTAAGGTGGGCTTACCCATAACAGCCTGCAGCAAGCACATCTAATCATCTAGCACAGTAAATCAGGGGGTGGGGGCTTACTATGCTTTTACATCATAGGGATAGGGGGTCTGATCACAAAACTCATTCCACATAGGTATTGAAAAAGGCCCAAATTGTATTTTGTTGTACTACTGCATGACTGAGTCAGTGTGATATATAGGGAGTTACTGGACCTGCAGAGTCAGTGTGATATATAGGGAGTTACTGAACCTGCAGAGTCATTGTGATATATAGGGAGTCAGGGCCACTGTCAGAGCATGACAAAATCATGGTGTGTGGGGCCCGTTGAAGAGGCCCAGGGTAATTACTTAGCTTTATTAAGCCCAGAGCCTGGGACTACTCTTCACCGGGGCCCAGTCACAGCCACAGCAAAGGGGCCCAGCCATGTCTCTTCAGCCTCAACACATGGCTAATTTGCTTGTGAAAGGGCATCACATGTGCTGGAGGCAAGGTCAGTGGAGCAGAGCAGGTCACTGGCACATCATCCTGAGGCCCAGCATTCAGCAGCGTGATGAAGTCATCACTCTGCGACTGCATCACACTGCTGCAGGTAGAGCCGCGAAAGTGGTGAGGATGCAGGAGTCGGCGAGACATGTAAATGCTCTGTGAGCGAGAAAGTGGCAACTACAGAACACCAGCTGGCCTGAACCGAGCAAGGGGCAACTACAGGACACAGCTACAGGACAGCAGCTGCTCTGAACTGAGCGAGCGGCAAATACAGGACACTGGCGCCCCAAACCGACAGCGGCAAGTACAGGACACCGGTCACCCTGAACCAAGTCAGAGGTGACTACAAGATACAACTATAGGACACGAGCATCTCTGAACTGAGTGAGCGGCAACTACAGGACATAGGTGCTCTGAACCGAGCAAACAGCAACTACAGGACACCGGTGGCCCCAAACCGAGTGAGAGTCAACTACAAGACACTCGCAGTCCTGTACTGAACGAGTGGCAACTACAGGACACCGGCAGCCCCGAACCAAGAGAGTGGCAACTTCAGGACACCAGTGGTCTAATCCAAGCAAGTGGCAACTACAGGACACTGGCCATCCTGAACCAAGTGAGAAGCAACTACAGGACTCAAGCACAGGACACCGGCGTCCCCGAACTGAGTGAGCGGCAACTACAGGACACTGACGACCCCAAACCAAGCGATCAGCAACTACAGGACACTAGTGCTCCAAACCGACTGAGCAGCAACTACAGGACACCGATCACTGCGAAATGAGTGCATGGCAACTACAGAACACCAGCCACTCTGAACCGAACAAGCAGCAACTGCAGGACACTGGCAGATCTGAACCAAATGAGAAGCAACTACAGGCTAAAGCGGGGTTTACACGCTACGAGATCGCTACAGCGGGGTCACGGATTTTGTGAGGCACATCCGGCCGCTGTAGCGATGCCGTTGCGTGTGACACCTATGAGCAATTTTGCATCGTCGCAAAAACGTGCAAAATCGCTCATCGGCGACATGGGGGTCTGTCGCGGGCGGAAGAGGGGACGCTGCGCTCTCCCACTGCTCGGGTCCGGCCGCTGCTGCTGCGGCTGCTGCTGCTCGGTGGTGGCTCGAGCGGTGGGCCGGATCCGGGGACTTGAGCGGCGCTCCTCGCCCGTGAGTGAAAAGGGTGGGGATTGGATTGTGGGGATTTGGTTATTGTCCGTGACGCCACCCACGGTTGTGGTGAAGTTGGTGACACCACCGCTGCTCTGGACGGGGATCCCGGGAGCGATGACAGGGAGCATCTTTGATGTTAGTTCTCCCCTCCGTGGGTAGGGGGTTGGTTGTCCCGGGGCCTGGTGATGGGGTAGGGATGGATGGCAGGCGGGTTACGGGGCCTGGTGAGGTGCAGGGTCACGGGGGCAGCGCTGTGCCGCACGGCACGGTGGTACTCACTCAGCCAATGATGAGGACACAGTTCTCGGTAAAACACACGGCTGGATGGACGGGTCCCACAGACGGCTGCGGTGTTGTTTCTCCTCCCGGCAGGTTGATGGTGACTGCCTTTCCCTGCACCTGTGTACTGTAAACGGTCCCAATGGGTTCCCACCGGTAACCCGCTCCCCAGCTTGGATGGGAGCTGAAGGAGCCCGTTTTGCCCGCAGGCTCTGGCCCTGGGAACTTTAGCCTTGGCGGTGACTGTGTTTCTCTCTCTCGGTTGGACGGTTGCCTTCTGTCGGGACTTGGCTGCTGGGAAACCCAGGAGGTTCCCTTCGCTAACGGATTTGGCAAATTCACGGCGACTCCTAGCCTTGCCGGGGTCCGTAAGCCCCTGCCAGATGGTGCTGACTTCTCTTTGCGTACCGGTCCGGTACCGCCGGGCCACCGCCCGTCCACGGTCCTTACGGTAGACTCTGATAGGCCACTCCTGCAGACGGTCACCACCGTCCGCCAACCTTGCTGATCCATCCGGGCCACACACCCGGACCAACTTCTGTCTGCTCCTTTACCACTTTCCTTCCTCTCACTTTCACTTCCCTCACTCAACTGAACTCTTTTCCCGCCTCCAGGACTGTGAACTCCTCGGTGGGTGGGGCCAATGGCCTGGCCCACCCCCTGGTGTGAACATCAGCCCCTGGAGGAAGGCAACAAGGGTTTGTGTCTGACTTAGGTGTGCCTGACCGGGAGTGTGGGGTGTGTAGGTGTTGTTCTCTGTGGCCCCTGGCTTGTCCAGGGCGCCACATTCCCCCTTAGTAAAATGCAGACCGTCCGTGGGCTGCCCGTCCATCACGGTTTTATTTTCACAACTGAAAAGATAAACGGTAAAACAGAGATTACAATTAAAATAACATCTTCCCACATCGGGAGGTACTCTTACTTTAACGTTGCAAAACGGTTACGGCTTCCGCTCTCTCCCACCCAAGTAACCTGGCCCTGATGCTGCCCCTAAGCAAACAGGCAGCACCCCTTGACCCCAGTCCAGCACAAGTTACCCGAGCGGGTTCTGTCCTTTCCAGGGGACCCACGTCCATGGGGAACCCCCTGAAACCCCCAGAGGATCGCCACCGGTTCCGGTGGTGGCTGGGCCCCAGCCTGCTCCACTGCGGGCCCTTCCTCCAATCTGCCTCTCCGGAGGCGGCAACGGTGAAAGCCTTAAAATAACATTTTTATTTACAAGCCACAAGTTTGTGGTTGCCTTGCTAGTTCTCAGGCTTGTCCATAAGGAGTCCCTTATGTAAAACTTGTAGACAGTCCTCACGGGGACCACGGTGCCGGCAACGACCGGTCTCAATCACAGTTAGTCAATCAGGTAACTTTCTTTCTGTTAATTGGCTTATCATTCATAGAACTTTAAATAGCACTCTGGTGGTCCCAACGGGGACAACTGCAACGGGACTCCGCTGCCATTATTCAGATTCCTCGGCATCGGTCTCATCCTCCGCCACCAGCATATCAAACATGCAGTGACAGGCCTGCTGTGAAAGGGGTGCCCGGTATCCGTTTCCACCATTGCACGGGGTGTAATAAACAACCGGTTCTCCTGCGTAGCGGAGACGCTCACTTGCCGCCTCACTTTCAGGGGTGGGCTCAGCACCGGAGCTGGAGTCACTATCACTTGTCTCTGCGTCAGGCGGGTTGCCGCCAGCTGCCGCAGCCTCCTGGCCTCCAGTATCCAGCACATCAGATTCTTCTGCGGTAGCGTGGGGTAGTAGGTCAGGTTGGTTAACGCTGAGGCGCCCCAAGAATAATGGTAGGGATGATACGAGGGCCGAGATAGGGCCGGGCCCCCCAGCCGCAGTGGCCGGTCCTGGTAGGACATGGGGACGTGGGCTACCCATCGGCTCCGTCACATCTACTCCCTTCCCATACATTGGGGCAGTTGCTACCAGCGTTTCCACTTCATTGGTCCACTGCTCCATCATGAGGAATATCTGACTTTTCTGGCATTGGTGGAACTCCATCACTCGGGCCTTCATCCATGCCACGATCCCGGGCTCGGGGTCTGGCGCAATCACTGCCGGGATTTCTGGCACATTTTCGTTAAGGGGCCGCGGTCCCAGCGGCTCCCACAGGAGCGGTTCAGGGGGGTCCTGAGCGTCTGCAGCCCGCTGGTCCGCCGGGGTGGGTTGGCAGGGTATTGCTACCGGTTGGACAGGTAGCGGGCCTAGTGGCGGGGAGGCAGCAGCTAACGCGGGTAGCGGGGAGGGAGGCAGGGTGAGCGGGTGCAGGCCGGGCTCCTCAGCCACAGTGGCCGATCCCTCGGGAATACAGGGGCGTGGGTCCCTTACCCGCTCCTCCAAATCCTCTTCCACCTCGCGTCTCCGCATAGCAGCCACCACGTCCGCCATGTCGGTCTCCCATTCCTCCAGGAGGAGCTGCATGTGGGCTTGCAGACGGTTACTCAGAGGGACGGTCCGGTTTCTCAGCCACATCGCCGTGCCGGGTGCGGGAGCGTCATCGTTGGTAGTCGGACTGTGCATCTTGGCAATGAGGTCTTCCAGGAACCCAGTATCGCCGCAGAGTCCTGGCGTCCCTGCTTTTATAGCCGCGGGCTACATGCGGCCAGACGCCATCAGTCCCCCTTAGCCTCTTTCCGGCTCCTCCTCTACCGGGGCGGGGTTTTGGCCTTCGCGCCTCCACTGCTCGAGGAGACGCTCGAGCGGGAATTTTTCGCGCCCAAGATGGCGGCTTCTCAAATTTTTCGGCCGGACACCTCCGGCGGTCACAAGGCGCACCTCTACCAGACGGCAGAGCGGTAAGATCCTGTTCGTGATGCCAAGTTGTCGCGGGCAGAGGAGGGGACCCTGCGCTCTCCCACTGCTCGGGTCTGGCCGCTGCTGCGGCTGCTGCTGCTGCTCGGTGGTGGCTTGAGCGGTGGGCCAGATCCGGGGACTCGAGCGGCGCTCCTCGCCCGTGAGTGAAAAGGGTGGGGATTGGATTGTGGGGATTTGGTTATTGTCCGTGACGCCACCCACTGTTGTGGTGAAGTTAGTGACACCACCGCTGCTCTGGACGGGGATCCCGGGAGCGATGACAGGGAGCAGCTTTGATGTTAGTTCTCCCCTCCGTGGGTAGGGGGTTGGTTGTCCCGGGGCCCGGTGATGGGGTAGGGATGGATGGCAGGCGGGTTACGGGGCCTGGTGAGGTGCAAGGTCGCGGGGGCAGCGCTGTGCCGCACGGCACGGTGGTACTCACTCAGCCAATGATGAGGACACACTTCTCGGTAAAACACACGGCTGGATGGACGGGTCCCACAGACGGCTGCGGTGTTGTTTCTCCTCCCGGCAGGTTGATGGTGACTGCCTTTCCCTGCACCTATGTACTGTAAACGGTCCCAATGGGTTCCCACCGGTAACCCGCTCCCCAGCTTGGATGAGAGCTGAAGGAGCCCCTTTTGCCCCCAGGCTCTGGCCCTGGGAACTTTAGCCTTGGCGGTGACTGTGTTTCCCTCTCTCGGTTGGACGGTTGCCTTCTGTCGGGACTTGGCTGCTGGGAAACCCAGGAGGTTCCCTTCGCTAACGGATTTGGCAAATTCACGGCGACTCCTAGCCTTGCCGGGGTCCGTAAGCCCCTGCCAGATGGTGCTGACTTCTCTTTGCGTACCGGTCCGGTACCGCCGGGCCACCGCCCGTCCACGGTCCTTACGGTAGACTCCGATAGGCCACTCCTGCAGACGGTCACCACCGTCCGCCAACCTTGCTGATCCGTCCGGGCCACACACCCGGACCAACTTCTGTCTGCTCCTTTACCACTTTCCTTCCTCTCACTTTCACTTCCCTCACTCAACTGAACTCTTTTCCCGCCTCCAGGACTGTGAACTCCTCGGTGGGCGGGGCCAACTGCCTGGCCCACCCCCTGGTGTGAACATCAGCCCCTGGAGGAAGGCAACAAGGGTTTGTGTCTGACTTAGGTGTGCCTGACCGGGAGTGTGGGGTGTGTAGGTGTTGTTCTCTGTGGCCCCTGGCTTGTCCAGGGCGCCACAGGTCCATTCTCAAATATTGTTACTGCAGCAGTAACGAAGTTGTTCCTCGTTCCTGCGGCAGCACACATCACTCTGTGTGATACCGCAGGAACGAGGAACCTCTCCTTACCTGCCTCCCAACCACAATGCGGAAGGAAGGAGGTGGGCGGGATGTTTGACCCGCTCATCTCCGCCCCTCCGCTTCTATTGGGCGGCGGTTCAGTGACGCTGCTGTGACATTGCTGTGATGCTGAATGAACTGCCCCCTTAGAAAGGAGGCGGTTCGCCGTTTACAGTGATGTCGCAGGGAAGGTAAGTAGTGTGACGGGTCCGGGCGATGTTGTGCGACACGGTCAGAGATTTGCCCGTGTCGCACAACCGATGGAGGCGGTTACGCACGATGTCGATATCGGTACCGATATCGCAGTGTGTAAAGCGGCCTTTAACCAAGCGAATGACAACTACAGGACACGTGCTCAGAAATAAGTGAGCGGCAACTACAGCACACCGGTGGTCTAATCCGAGCAAGTGGCAACTACAGGACACTGGCCATCCTGAACCAAGTGAGACGCAACTACAGGACTCAAGCACAGGACACTGGCGTCCCCGAACTGAGTGAGCGGCAACTACAGGACACTGGCGCCCCAAAGCGAGCGAGCAGCAAGTACAGGACACTGGTGCTCTGAACCAAGTGAACGGCACTACAGGACACTGGCAGCCCCCAACTGAACGAGCAGCAACTACAGGACACCAGTGGCCCTGAACCAAGTGAGTAGCAACTACAAGAGAACGGTGCTCCAAACCGAGTGAGTGGCAACTACAGGACAACGATGCCCCAAACCAAGCAAGTAGGAACTACAGGACACTGGCGGTCCTGTACCAAGCTGGCGGCAACAACCCCAAATTGAGTGAGCGACAACTCCAGGACACCTGTGCCCAGAACAGAGCGAGCAAGAACTATAGGACACTGGCAGCCAAGAACCGAGCGAACAGCAACTACAGGACACCGGCAGCCCCGAACAGAGCGAGCAGCAACTACAGGACACCGGCAGCCCCGAACATAGCGAGCAGCAACTACAGGTCACTAGTGCCCCAAACTGAGCGAGTGGCAAATACAGGACTCAACTGCAGGACACCGTTAGCCCACAACCAAGTGAGCGGCAACAACAGGACACCACCGCTCCAAACTGAGCGAAGGGCAACTAGGGGACACCGGTACCCCAAACCAAATGAGAGGCAACTGCAGGACACCGGTAGCCGCGAACAGAATGAGCGGCAATTATAGGACAGTAGCAGCAACAAACCGAGTGAACGGCAACTAGAGGACACCGGCGGCCCTGAACAGAGCGAACATCAACTATAGGACACCGGCGGCCTGAACCAAGCCGGTGACAACAACAGGACACCAGCACCCTGAATCGAGCGAGCGACAAATACAGGACACCGGCTCTGAACTGAGCAAGTAGCAATGACAGGACACTGATGGAACAACACTGATTAGCAGTGGAGATGCTCAGGAGGCCGAGCGATGGTGAACAGCTGTGGGGCAATTGACATGGCACATGGAGTTATTGTGCAGCTATGAATATGAGGGGCGGGGCTCTGAGAACAAGTGGGCGTGTTTTGAGTGTGATAAGGAACAAATATCCAGCACTGAGGATC